>NW_027632954.1:1095535-1190569 GCF_902686455.1 Sciurus vulgaris | reverse complement strand
TCCCTGTCCATATTCAGTGGCAACTTCCCCTCTTTTCAGTGTAAGGTCTTGTTTTCTGACTGGGTACAATGACACATGCCTATAATCCCAGAGACACAGGTGACTAAGGCATGATGTTTGCAATTCCAAGTTCAACTTCAGGAATTCAGGTTCAGCATAGCCAACTTAGAAAGACCTGTCTCAAAATTTTAAAACACGGACTGGGTGTGTACCTCACATTTAACATGCTCCTGTGTCAAATCCCCAATACCATAGAAAAAGTCAAAAGCAAAGATGTGTTGTTGTTGTTGTTGTTGTTGTTTTTAAGTTTTGATCATTTCACATGATAGAAAAATTACATGACCTTTGCAAAAATATGTGTTTGTATTCTTTTGTCTCTGAAAGGGCCAGGCCCCTTGTCACAATGTCTTTTTGTTCAGAGTCCCCCTGGTGGAACTTATGTCAGAAGGTGTTCCTTCCCCACTCTGGTATTTTCCTGGTACTATGCTTCAGAACTCTCTGACTTTAGGATCCCACAGTTGGCACATCTAATGTCTCTTGAAAGTCTAGTGAATATCAATATTTGGGACTTTTCTTGTTAGAGAGCAGACTAAATTTAGGGGTTAGATTTTCTAAGGGAAGTAACTGATTTCCCTAAGGCTGGGAGAAATATTCTGATGTGCCCTTCACCCAAAAGTTACTTCAGTTGTTTCCTAACCTTGTCTACTGTGAATACTGCTACAGTGAAGATGATAATGTAACCATTTATTTAACATACTGATAACAAATACTTTGGAAATGCACCCTGAATTATTATTATTGTATTAAGTTTGGAGAACTTTCAACTTTCAAGACTTTTTAAAAATTGGTTCTACTGGAACCATATTATGTCACAATTTGAAAGTGTTTATTTCATCCATATCCATATAATTAGAGTAATAGCTATTCTTTCATTTTTTGATAGTAGCCATTCTGACAGCTGTACTCAGGCTGCAGAAAGTCTTAAAATTGAATGGTGTGCTAAAATGATGATGACAGTTTGTTAGAACCCAGGCTGCCTCATACTCACTGAAAGAAGATGATGTGAACCTATTTTAGAAATAAACAGGGATCTGTACATTTATCCCTTTTTCTTCATTCTTCATGGGGATTGTAGCCCCTGGAAATGCTTGCATACCAAGGTGGGGCCACATCTTTGTGATATAAGGAGATATACAGATGGAGTTTTAGGCTGATTCCTAAATAGTTGAATTTTGGACAAATTCCTTAGAGAAATAATTGGTTACCTCTGGAGTTATTACTGAGGTGAGCTGGGTATTATGGAGGTGAGCTGGAAAACAGGTCTTGTGTAGTGCTTTACTACCACTTAGGATGCCAGTTGTGGACTGTATTTTCTTTGTTGTATCTTTGGTTCTAGATAGATAGAAGCTCAAATGTTAGCAACAGCATTGTGCAGATATTACTGGAAAGTATCTTTTAGGGAAAATTGGAACCCTTGAGTTTTAACTCCTCTTCTTTCCTGGTTCTGTGAAATAACACAAATCTATTAAAAAGATAGTGAACCATGATCAAGTGAGGTTTATCCCAGGGATGCTAGGTTGGTTCAACATCTGGAAATCAATGAATGTAATTCATCACATCAATAGACTTGAAGTTAAGAATTATATGATCATTTCAATAGATGTTGAGAAAGCATTTGATAAAATGCAACACACCTTCATGCTTAAAACACTAAAAAAAAAAAATAGGAATAGTGGGAACATACCTCAACATTGTAAAGGCTATCTATGCTAAGCCCACAGCCAACATCATTCTTAATGGGTAAAACTGGAGCAAGGCAGGGATGCCCTCTTTCACCAATTCTATTCAACATTGTCCTTGAAATACTAGCCAGAGCAAATAGACAGACCAAAGAAATAAAAAGAGATACAAATAGGAAAAGAAGAACTCAAACTGTCACTATTTGCCAATGACATGGTTCTATATTTAGAGGATCCAAAAAACTACACTAGAAAACTTCTAGAACTAATGAATGAATTCAGCAAAGTAGCAGGATATAAAATCAATCTGCATAAATCTCATGTTTTTCTAATCATAAGTGATGAATCTTCTGAAAGAGAAATTAGGAAAACCACTCCATTAACAATATCCTCAAAAAATAAAATACTTGTGAATCAATCTAACAAATGAGGTGAAAGACCTCTACAATGAAAACTACAGAGCACTAATGAAAGAAATTAATGAAAACCTTAGAAGATGGAAATATCTCCCATGTTTTTGGATAGGCATAATTAATATTTTCAAAATGGCCATACTACCAAAGGCACTATAGAAATTCAAAACAATTCCAATTAAAATACCAATGAAATTCCTCATAGAAATAGAGAAAGCAATCATGAACTTCATCTGGAAGAATAAGAGAACTTGAATAGCCAAAACAACCTGATCAGGAAAAGTGAAGCAGGAGGTATCACAATACCAGACATTAAACTATACTACAGAGCAATAGTAAAAAAAATCAGCACCAGAATAGACAGGCAGACCAATGGTACAGAATAGAAGACACAGAAAAGAACCCACATAAATACAGTCACCTCATACTAGAAAAAGGAGCCAAAAACATACAAAGGAGAATAGATAGCCTGTTCAACAAGTGGTGCTGTGAAAACTGGAAATCCATATGCAGTAAAATGAAATTAAACCTCTCTCACCCTGCATAAAACTCAACTCACAATGGATCAAGAACTTAGGAATTAGACCAGAGACCCTGCACCAAATAGAAGACAAAGTAGGCCTGAATCTTCATCATGTTGGCTTAGAAACAGACTTCCTCAAAAAGACTCCCAAAGCACAAGAAATAAAAGCAAGAATCAATAAATGAGATGGATCAAACTAAAAAGCTTTTTCTCAGCAAAGGATACAATCAATAATGTTAAAAGAGAGTCTACAGAGTGGGAGAAAATCTTTCCCACATGCACTGCAGATAGAGCCCTAATCTCCAAAATTTATAAAGAACTTACAAAATTTTACACCAAAATTACAAAAAACCCAATCAATAAAGGGCCAGGGAACTGGAAGGCACTTTACAGAAGAAATACGATTAATAAATATAAGAAAAAGTGTTCAGCATCTCTAGTAATTAGAGAAATGCAAATTAAAACAACTCTAATTTCATCTTACTCCAGTTAGAATGGCTATTATCAAGAACACAAACAATAATAGTTGTTGGCGTGGATGAGGGAGAAAAGGCACACTTTCACATTGCTAGTGGAGTTGAAAATTGGTGCAGCAACTCTGGAAAGCAGTATGGAGAATCCTCAGAAGACTTGGTGTGGACTCACCTTTTGACCCAGTTATCCCACTCCTCAGTTTATATCCAAAGGTCTTTTTTTTTTTATTTATTTTTTATTGTAAACAAATGGGATACATGTTGTTTCTGTTTGTACATGGAGTAACAACATACCATTTGCTTAGTCATATATTTACATAGGGTAATGATGTTTGATTCATTCTGTTATTCTTTTCTCCCCCCCACCCCTCCCACCCCTCTATTCCTCTATACAGTCCCTCTTTCCTCCATTCTTGCCCCCCTCCCACCCCCATTATGTGTCATCACCGCTTATCAGTGAGATCATTAGCCTTTTGGATTTTTGAGATTAGCTTATCTCACTTAGCATGATATTCTCCAATTTCATCCATTTGCCTGCAAATGCCATAATTTTATTATTCCTTATAGCTGAGTAATATTCCATTGTATATATATACCACAGTATCTTTATCCATTCATCAATTGAAGGACATCTAGGTTGGTTCCACAGTCTGGCTATTGTGAATTGAGCAGCTATGAACATTAATGTGGCTGTATCTTTGTAGTATGCTGATTTTAAGTCCTTTCAGTGTAGGCCGAGGAGTGGGATAGCTGGGTCAAATGGTGGAATCATTACAAGCTTTCTAAGGAATCTCCACACTGCTTTCCAGAGTAGTTGCACTAATTTGCAGCCCCAGCAGCAATGTATGAGTGTACCTTTTTCCCCACATCCTCTCCAACACCTATTGTTGCTTGTGTTCTTGATAATCACCATTCTAATTGGGGTAAGATGGAATCTTAGTGTACTTTTGATTTGCATTTCTCTTATTACTAAAGATGGTGAACATTTTTTCATATGTTTGTTGATTGCTTGTAGAACTTCTTCTGTGAAGTGTCTGTTCATATCCTTAGCCCATTTGTTGATTGGGTCATTTGTATTCTTGATGTAGAGTTTTTTGAGTTCTTTATAGATTCTGGAAATTAGTGCTCTATCTGAAGTATGAGTGGCAAAGATATTCTCCCACTCTGTAGGCTCTCTCTTCCCATTGCTGATAGTTTCCTTTGCTGAGAGAAAGCTATTTAGTTTGAATCTATACCAGTTGTTGATTCTTGCTTTTTTTTTCTTGTGCTATGGAAGTCCTGTTAAGGAAGTCTGATCCTAAGCCAAGAAGGTGAAGATTTGGACCTTCTTTTTCTTCTATAAGGTGCAGGGTCTCTGGTCTGATTTCAAAGTTCTTGATCCATTGTGAGTTGATTTTTGTGCAGGTTGAGAGATAGGGGTTTAGTTTCATTCTGCTGCATATGGATTTCCAGTCTTCCCAGCACCATTTGTTGAAGAGAATATCTTTTCTCCATTGCATATTTTTGGCACCTTTGTCTAGTATGAGAAAATTGTATTTATTTGGGTTTGTGTCTGTGTCCTCTATTGTGTACCATTGATCTACCTGTCTATTTTGGTGCCAATACCATGCCGTTTTTGTTACTATTGCTTTGTAGTATAGTTGAAGTTCTGGTATTGCCATACACTTTGCTTCATTCTTCCTGCTAAGGATTGTTTTAGCTATTTAGGATTTCTTATTCTTCCATATGAATTTCATGATTGCTTTCTCTATTTCTGTAAGGCAAGTCATTGGGATTTTAATTGGAATTGCATTGAATGTGTATAGCACTTTTGGTAGTATGGCCATTTTGACAATATTAATGCTGCCTATCCAAGAACATGGGATTCTTTCCATCTTCTAAGGTCTTCCTCAATTTCTTTCTTCAATGTTTTGTAGTTTTCATTGTAGAGATCTTTTACCTCTTTGGTTAGATTGATGCCCAAGTACTTCATTTTATTTTTTTGACGCTATTGCAAATGGAGTTGTTTTCCTCATTTCCCTTTCAGCTGTTTCATCACTTGCGTATAAAAATACTTTAGATTTATGCATGTTGATTTAATAGCCTGCTATTTTGCTGAATTCATTGATGAGGTCTAGAAGTTTTCTGGAGGAGTTTTTTGGATCCTCAAAATATAGAATCACGTCATCAGCAAATAGTGACAGCTTACGTTCCTCTTTTCCTATTCGTATCTCTTTAATTTCTTTAGTCTGCCTAATTGCTCTGGCTAGAGTTTCCAGAACAATGTTGAATAGAAGCGGTGAAAGAGGGCATCCCTGACTTGTTCCCATTTTTAAAAGGAATGGTTTTAGTTTTCTTCATTAAGAATGATGTTGGCCATGGGCTTAGCATAAATAGCCTTTACAATGTTCAGGTATGTTCCTACTATCCATACTTTTTCTAGTGTTTTGAGCATGAAGGGGTTTTGTATTTTGTCAAACGCTTTTTCTGCATCAATTGAAATAACCATATGATTCTTATCCTTAAGTATATTGACATGATGGATTACGTTTACTGATTTACGGATCAATAAATAAAACAACCTTGCATTCCAGGGATGAACCCCGCTTGATTGTGGTGCACAATTTTCTTAATATGCTTTTGGATACGGCTTACCAATATTTTGTTAAGGATCTTTGCATCTAAATTCATCAAGGATATTGGTCTAAAATTTTCTTTCCTGATGTGTCTTTTCCTGATTTGGATATGAGGATGATATTAGCTTCATAGAATGAGTTTGGTAGTGTACCCTCTTTTTCTATTTCCTGGAATACTTTGAGAAGTATTGGAATGAGATCTTCTTTGAAGGTCATGTAGAACTCAGCTGAGAATCTGCTGGTCCTGGGCTTTTCTTGGATGGTAGGTTTTTAATGGATTCTTCTATTTCATTGCTTGATATTGATCTGTTTAAATTGTGTATGTCCTCCTGGTTCAGTTTGGGAGGAGCATATGTCTCTAGAAATTTGTCAATGTCTTCGGTAGATTATATTTTGTTGTAATACAGATTTTCAAAGTAGCTTCTAATTATGTTATGTATCTCAGTGGTGTCTGTCGTGATATTTCCTATTTCATCACTAATTTTAGTAATTTGAGTTTTTTCTCTCCTTCTCTTTGTTTGTGTGGCTAAGGATTTTTCTAATTTGTTTACTTTCTCAAAGAACCAACTTATTGTTTTGTCAATTTTTCAATTGTTTCTTTTGTTTCAAATTCATTGATTTCAACCCTGATTTTAATTATTTCCTGTCTTCTGCTAACTTTGTTGTTATTCTATTCTTATTTTTCTAGGGCTTTGAGCTGTAACGTTAAGTCATTTAGTTGTTGATTTTTCATTCTTTTCTGGAATGCACTCCATGCAATGAATTTTCCTCTTAGTACCACTTTCATAGTGTCCCAGGGATTTTAATATTTCTTATCGTCATTGTCATTGACATCTCAGATTTTTTTTTATCTCCTCCCTGGTGTTTTCTGTTATCCATGTTTCATTCAATAGCATATTATTTAGTCTCCAGGTGTTGGAGTAATTTATCTTTTTTATTTTGTCATTGATTTCTACTCTCAGTCCATTATGATCTGATAGAACACAAGGCAGTATCTCTATTTTTTTGCATTTTGTAAGGGCTGCTTTGTGGCATAACATATGGTCTATTTTTGAGAAGGTTCCATGTGCTTCTGAGAAGAAAGTAAATCCGCTCATTGATGGATGGAATATTCTATATATGTCTATTAAGTCTAGGTTATTGATTGTGTTAGTGAGTTCTATGGTTTGTTTGGTTGGTTTTTGTTTGGAAGATCTATTTAGTGGTGACAGCAGTGTATTAAAGTCACCCAGAATTATTGTGCTGTGGTCTATGTGATTCCTGAAATTGAGAAGGATTTGTTTGATGTACAGGGATGCACCATTGTTTGGGGCATAAATATTTACTATCAATATGTCTTCCTGATTTATGGTTCCCTTAAGCAGTATGAAATGTCCTTCTTTATCCCTTCTGACTAACTTTGGATTGAAGTCCACTTTATCTGATATAAGGATGGAAACCCCCGCTTTCTTACTGAGTCCATGTGTGTGGTAGGTTTTTTCCCATCCTTTCACCTTTAGTCTGTGGATGTATTTTTTTATGAGATGAGTCTCTTGCAGGCAGCATATTGTTGGGTCTTTCTTTTTAATGCATTCTGCCAATCTAGGTCTTTTGATTGATCAGTTTAGGCAATTAATGTTCAGGGTTATTATTGACATATGATTTGTATTCTCAGTCATTTGGCTTATTTTTGGTTTTTAAGTTGGCTTGATTTCTCCTTTGAGTGGTTTTTCTCTAAGGTAGTTCCTCCCTTTGCTGACCTACATTGTTGTTTTTCGTTACCTTCTCATAGAATATGTTGTTGAGAACATTCTGTAGCACTGGCTTTCTATTTGTAAATTCTTTTAACTTTTTTGTTTATCATGGATTTTATTTCATCTTCAAATCTGAAGGTTAGTCTTGCTAGGTATAGGATTCTAGGTTGGCAACCATGATCTTTCAGAGCTTGAAATATGTTGTTTCAGGCCCTTCTAGCTTTTAGAGTCTGAAACCAGCATACTACAGTAACACAGCCACTTCAATGTTTATAGAAACTCAATTCATGATAGCTAGATTGTGGAACCAACCTAGATGCCCTTCAACAGATGAATAGATATGGAAACTGTGGTATATATACACAATGGAACATTATTCAGCCATTAAGAAGGGTAAAATCATGGCATTTGCAGATAAATGGATGAAATTGGAGACTATCATGCTAAGTTAAATAAGCCAATCCCCAAAAACCAAAGGCCAAATGTTTTCCGCGGTAAGTGGATGATGACACATAATGGGGGTGGGGGTATGGGGGTAAGAGAAAAATGAGGAACTTTAGATTACATAGATGGAAATGAGGTGGAGGGGGTTATGAAAAATCTGGAACGAGACACACATAATTATGCAATATACACATATGATTACACGGGTGGGATGAATCTACATCGTGCACAACCATAGAAATGACATGATGTACCCCATTTGTGTACAATGAATCAAAGTGCAGTCTGTCCAAATTTTTTAAAAAAGATTTTTGGTGGAATTTTTTGGATTTTCTAAATAGAGAATCATGTCATTGGCAAATAGTGATAGTTTGAGTTCTTCTTTACCTATTTTTATACCTTTAATTTTTTTCTTCTGTCTAATTGCTCTGGTTAGAGTTTCAAGGACAATGTTGAATAGAAGTAGTGAAAGAGGGCATCATTGTCTTCTTCCAGTTTTTAGAGGGAATGCTTTCAATTTTTCTCTGTTTAAAATGATGTTGGCCTTGGGTTTAGCATACATGGCTTTTGAAATGTTGAGGTATGTTCTTAGTCTCCCTAGTTTTTCTAGTGTTTTGGACTGAAGGGTTGGTATATTTCGTCAAATGTTTAGTTTATATCTATTGAGATGATCATATGAATCTTGTTTTTAAGTCTATTGATATGATGAATTATGTTTATTGGTTTCCAAATGTTCAACCAAGTCTGCATCCCTGGGATGACACCCACTTGGTCATGAGGCACTATCTTTTAAATAAGTGTTTGTATGCATTTTGCCAGAATTTTATTGAGAATTTTGGCAGCTGTGGTCCTCAGGGACATTGGTCTGACGTTTACTTAACTTGACGTGTCTTTGTCTGGTTTTGGTATCAGGGTGATTTTAGCCTCATAGGATGAATTTGCAGGAGTTCCCTCCTTTTCTATTTCATGGGATAATTTGAGGAGTGTTGGTATTAATTCTTTGAATGTCTTATAGAACTTGGCTGAGAATACATCTGCTCCTGGGTTTTTCTTGGTTGCTAGGCTTTTGATGGTGTTTTCTATTTCATTACTTGAAATTCTTCTGTTTAAATTGTGTAAACACCTGATTCAGTTTAGGTAGGTTATATGTCTAGAAATTTGTCAATGTCTTCATTGTCTTCTATTTTATTGCAGTATAAATTTTCACAATTGTTTCTAATTGTCGTCTGTATTTCAGTTGTTTCCGTTGTGATATTTCCTTTTTTCACCATGTAATTTAGGATTTTGTGTTTTCTCTCTTTTCCTCTTTGTTATTGCGGCTTAGCCTTTATCGATTTTATTGATTTTTTTCATGAAAACAACTTTTTGGTCAAATTTTTCAATTGAACAGATGCTTCACAGAAGAAGATATAGCATAGGTCATCAAATGCATGAAAAATGTTCAACATCTCTAGCAATTAGAGAAATGCAAAACAAAACTATTCTAAGATTTCTTCTCACTCAAATCAGAATAGCAATTAACAAGAACACAAGCAGCAATCAACGTTGTCCAGGATGTGGGGGAAAAGGTACATTCATATGTAGCTCATGGGATTACAAATTGGTAAAATCATTATGGAAAGCAGTATGGAGATTCCTCAGAATATAAAAGTGGAACCACCATTCACTATTCGCTATTCCACTCCTGGGTTTATATTCAAAGGACTTAAAATCAGAATACTACAGTGACACAACCACTTCCATATTTGTAGAAGCTCAACTCGCAATACCTAAAATATAAAACCAAGCTAGGTGTCCTTCAATAGATGGATGACTAAAGAATTATGGATTTATATACAATGGAATAATACTCAGCCTCAAGGAAGAACAAAATTCTGAAATAGATGGAGTTGGACAATAGCATGCTAAGTGAAATAAGCCAAACCCAAAAAATCAAAGACCAAATGTTTTCTCTGATATGTGGATACTAATTCACAATAATAGGGTGGGGTGTCACTAAGAAAGACTAGCGTTACTTCAGGTTGGACAGAGGGGAGTGAAGGAAGGGGAAGGGAATGAGGGTAGGGAGGAGGTGAATGTACTAAAATTAGATCTTACATTTTGTAGAGAATCAAGCAAAATATTAAAACAAGCACACACCCACTTAAGTGAAGGATATTTAAGGTTCACCATGAAGGAGCAAAACCAGGAACAGTTGACTTCATTACCAAGAGTCAACTTGGAGTTAATCATAAATAATATTGTATTTCCTCAAATGGATGCAAATTTCATTATGAGCATTGAATCCCAAAGTCCTGAAATATTTCCCTAATCTTGTTCATTTTAATCAGAGTATTCTCATAGATTTGTAAGAAGTTATACAGCAATTTACACTTTAATTTCACACTATTAGTCTGAATAAATCCAGTAGTGTTCAGTCTAAAGTGTCACAAGTGATACTTGAACATTACTTTTTCAATCAAGGAAAATGTGGGGGCACTTTTACTAGAAAACACATTAATTCTAACTTCCCTGAATTATAATGACTAATTTTCTAGCCTTTGAAAATAGTAGAAACTGATTCTCATGGTTTCATAAAAACTAGAGAAGTCAGTCATATTAGCAACAAATCAATGAAATAAAACTTAGAAACACATCAAATTTTCATGTAAGGTAACTGAAGAATCTTTAGGATATAGATTTAAGTCACAGTGATTAAAAAAGTTCTTTACAGAAAATAATTCACTTTATATTATGAAAACCCACCACTCGAAAAACAGCCCAAAGGTCCCAAGAGATTCTTGGAAATCTGTAAGATGAAAAGTAGAGATACTATAATATTAAAATTTCCCCAGGGTCTTATCACTCACTCCTTCACCCCTTCACCAGTTTATTCAATATTCAGTATCTGTTTGGTATCAGACACTGTTTTTGCTTCTGAACTTGGAATAATGAACAAAATGATGAAAATTCCTATAGGCTTGATATCAGAGTATTTACATTTTAGTCTGCAATATTGGAAAATGAGCAAAATGGATTGAATCAGTTTCAAGTTAAATTAAGGGCAAAAGGTAAAATTAGGTACTTCTGGGACAAAAGGAATTGTAAATGTAATTAGTGTTGTTAGAAATTCATATACTGACAAACATGATATTTAAGGTAAAAGTGAAAAAATAATTCTGTAAAAGAAATTTCTCTCCAAATAGAGAGATGGGAGTCCAGGCAGCTGGAGCAGCAGGCCTAGGTTTATGACCTGACATGGGCAGTTGCAGGGTGAAGAGCCAGCAGGGGAAGGACTGGCTCAGGCTGAGCTAGGTGGAGTCAGTGAAGGACAATACCGTGGACTGGAGGCAAAGGGATTTTTGTAGGGTTTCGGAGGCCATTCATGCTGAAGAAATGAGGAGAGGTTTTGGCAAAGGTCTGAGTATATCCATCTTCCAAAGGAACATTCACCTAGCTCTGAACACAGTAACTAAATTATTTTCTAAAAGAATCATTGACAAAGGGTTTAGGAGTCGAGTGTGGTGTTTAATGGGGTGTCAAGGACAATCCACGAACCCAGGGGAAAAACACTGAAGTCGAGAGGTAGGAAATGATGGGAGATGAAGAGAAGTCAGGCTCTGGACCTATTCCGAAGGTAAAACAAGCAGGATTTGCATGAATGGACGTGGAAGACAAAGGGGAGAGACAAGAATCATGTAGATGGTGACCAATGAAGAGAAGAGACTCTGGCAGGAATTTAACCACGTAAGAAAAACAGGAGTTTTCGTTCTATCTGCACTTTGCTTTCCCAGTGTCTGCTTCCAAAATTTACAGCCACACTCCAATGGGAATTTTGACTTTCTGTTTTTCTCTGCCTCTCTTTGGCCCTTTCCCACAGCAATCCAAGAACTATGGTTCTGATTTATTCTCATCTCATATGTTGGCACCAGACAGAATATGTTGTCTCCGTGTTTGGCAGACATATATGGCTTCCAATTATTAAAAATCATCCATTAGAAGATAAAAAATATCTTTTACCTTTTATCTTTATTCTTGCACCATGGATTTTGGAGGCTTTGGTGACTACTTGAGGAAAGTCCATCAGGTGCCAGTGACGCCATACTGATTCTCTTGAAACAGATCACTTCCATTCCTTGAAGTGTTCTATTCTACTGATGAATTGAAGTTCTACATGATAGTAGGAGTGCAGAGGTGGCTCAGAGGTAGAGCACTGACCTAGCATGTTGGAGGGCCTGGGATCAACCCCCAGGCGACCAAAAAACCAAACAATTGTACATGAGAGTGGAATTCTTTTTGCCACATACGCACATGCACCTAACATAATTGATCAATCCTTATTCCACCAAATAATTGTTTTCCTCCCTTCATCATGTCTGCTTGCTCTACTCTACTGATCCCTGGTCTGTCTTTAGTATTATCTTTTATTAATGCATTATAACCACATACAAATGCTCTATTTATTGTGATATATTTGTATATGGACTTGGCATAATTTGATAGAAGTCTTTGTTGAGTACTTCCCCATGCCACCCCTTCTCTCTCCCTCCCAATTCCCTTCTTGTACTCTGTTAGTCTCCCTTCTACTTTCCTGAAATCCCCCCCCCCTTTTTTTATTTGTTCTTTTACTTCCCTCTGTCCCTAATGTCCCCATAAGAGTAGAAGCATTCAACCCTTGAATTTCTGTGTCTGGCTTCTTTGACTTAGCATGTTTTCCAGTTCCAACTATTTTTTAGCAAATGGCATAATTTCGTTCTTCCATGTGGTTGGGTAAAACTCAATTGTGTATGTGAACCACATTTTCTTTTGTCATTCTTCTGTTGATGGACAATGAGGCTGGTACTTTAACTTGGCCATTGTGAATTGTGTGTCAATCAACGCTGGCACGCCTGTGTCACTGTGGCCCGCTGACTCCTATCTCTTGAACAAATACCAGTGGACCCTTTCACACACCTTCTTGTCAGTAATTACTAGTATTTGTATTCTTTTGAAAAGTTTCTGTATTCTAGTTAGTTAAACATAACAGTAGAATACATTTATGCACTTTGATGTATCATGCATAAGTGGAGTATAATTTCTTATTTTTTTGATTGTACACATTGTAGGATCACATCATTCATGCAGTCATATATATACATGGTAATGATGTCTGTTTCACTCTATAATCCCTCCTACCACCCTTCCCCCTGCCCTCTCTTCAATCCCTTCTGCCTAATACAAAGTAACTCTATTCTTCCCTAGTGTCCCCCCACACCCTTATTGTGAATTAGCATCCACATATCAGAGAAAGCATTCATCCTTGGATGTTTTTGATTGGCTTATTTAGCTTAGCATGATATTATCCAGCTCCATTCATTTACCCATATGTGATATATCAGTATATATGCCAATTTGCCAGCATATATATAATCACATTTTCTTTAGCCATTCATCTGTTGAAGGGCACCTGTGTTGTTTGCAGTTTAGCTATTGTGAGTTGAACTGCTGTAAACATTGATGTGGTTGCATCACTGTGGTATGCTGATTTTAAGTCCTTTGGGTATAAACCGAGGATTTGGATCGCTGCGTCAAATAGTGGTTCCATTTCAAATTTTTGGAGGAATCTCCATACTGCTTTCCATGATGGTTGTAATAATTTGCAATCCTACCAGTAATATATGAATGTACCTTTTCACCCCACATCCTCATGAACATTTATTGTTGCTTGTATTCTTGCTTGATAATTTCCATACTGAATGGAGTGAGATAATATCTTAGATTAGTTTTGATTTCATTTCTCTAATTGCCAGAGATATTGAACATTTTTTCATATATTTGTTGATGGATTGTACTTCTTCTTGGGAAGTGTCTGTTCAGTTGCTTGGTCCATTTGTTGATTGGGCTATTTGTTTTTTGGTGTTAACATTTTGGAGTTTTTTATAAATTATGGAAATAAATTCTTTATCTGAGGTATATATGGTAAAGTTTTGTATTCTTGATCATTGCCATTCTAAGTGGAATGACTTGAAATTTCAGTGGTGTTTTGATTTTCATTTCCCTAATGGCTCTAGATTTTAAATATTTTTATCATATATTTGATAGCCATTTGTATTTCTTCTTTAGAAAAATGTCTATTTAGATCTTCCTCCCATTTTTTCATTTGGATTTTATTTCTGAAATAGCCTTTTGTATTCTTTATATGTTCTGGATACTAAACCCTGTTGCAAAAGTATCTGGTGAGTATTTTCTCTCATCTTGAAATGCCTTTCTTCATACTCTGGTTTCTTCTTCTGTGCTGAAGCATATTAATTTGATGCCAAAACGCTTCCTGGCTCTTGGTTTTTATTTTCTGAGTTTTAAAAGTCTTTTTACGAAAGTCAACATGTATACCTATATGTTGGACTGTTAACCCTATATTCTCGTCCATCACTTTCACTGTTTCTCATCTATTTCCTAGGGCTTTGATCCACTTTGAGTTGATTTTGTGCAGGGGAAGAGATAGGGTTCTATCTTTATTCTCCCATATTCAGTTTTCTCAGACCATTTATTTAAAAGGCTATCTTTGTTCTAACTTGTTTTTGGCACCTTTGTCAAGGATCAGATAAGTATACCTAATGGGGTTTATCTTTGTCTTTTCTACTCTGTTCCATTGGTCTTTGTGTCTGTTTTCATGATGATACCTCAATGTTTTTGTTACTACAGCTCTGAAGTATAATTTGAGGTTGGGAATCATGATACCATCAACACTTTTCTTCATCCTTCTTTTTGCTCAGGATTGTTTTAGCTCTCCTTGACCTCGTGATTCTACTGTCTCATCCTCCCAAGCTGCTGGGATGACATGCATGCAACACTGCACCCAGCAGTTTGTTTATTCTTACACATGAATTTTAGGACTAATTTGTCTAGTTCTTGAAGAATGTCACTGTTTCTTTTTTAAATTTTTTTTTTTTTTAGTTTTAGACAGACAACATCTTTATTTAGAGGCAAGTGCTCTACCACTGAGCTACAACCCATGGCCACCATTGGTATCTTGATGGGGACTGCTTTGAATCTGTATTGCTGTGGAAATATAGTCATTTTGATAATATTAATTTTGTCTATTCAAGAACATGGGAGACTTTTTCATCTTCTTAGACCTTTAATTTATTCCTCAGTGCTCTATAATTTTCATAGTAAAGGACTTTCATATCCTTTATTTGATTTATTCCCAGTTTTTGTTTTATTTTTTTAATTTTTTTTATTTTTTGTAGAGGCTTTGTAATCAGACTATTTTTCTGTCTAAGCAGGTTCACTATTGGTATATAGGAAAGATTGTTATTTGGTGTTGATCTTGTAACCTCCTACTTTGATCAATTTATTCATCAGATCTAGAAGTCTTCTGGTGCAGGGTTTTAGTCTTCTAAGTACTAGATAATTTCTTCAGTAAATGAAGATAATTTGACTTCTCTTTTTCCTATTTGTTTTCCTTCTCTTGTCTGATTACTCTGGTTTGAGTTTCAAGAACTATATTGAATAGAAGTGGTGAGAGTTGGCATTCTTTACTTGTTCCTGATTTTAGGGGAAATGCTTTCAGGTTTTCTTCCTTCAGTAGGATGTTGGTTTGGGGTTTTTCTTCTGGTCACAGAAGGGTGAGGAGCCCAAGCTCTAAGCCTTGGTTCTTGTGATCCAACACCAACAAAAACAGAGTGAAAATCAAACACCAAAAACCATGAAAAAGAACTTTATTATGAGTCAAGTAGGAATGGAGCCAAGAGCACTCTCAAGAGAGGGAGTGGGCTGACCGAGCAGAGCAGAAGGAGACCGCGTCCAGGTTTACTGTGGTGTCACGATTGCCTTGAGAACCGGGGCCCACTTCTCATGCTTCACCGGTCACGTTTGACTCCTCTGAATTTTTGGCCCTAGGTGGTCCTCTCTGGAACTCTCATGTTGACCTTCCTATTTGGGGGGGTTTCAGCTACCAGTAAATCCTGGGCTAATGTGGTCGCCCAGGTCAGTGGCTGGTGGGAAATTACCTCAGTGCACCTGCTTTAATCAGGTAACCTTCCTCCTGAAATACACGGAGTCACCCATGTCCACGACTCCTACCTTCTCCCTGATCTCAGTGGACCCTGTCAAGAGATAGCCCGCTAATCCTTCTTTTTTTATTCATGTCCCCAATTAACTCCCCAGTCAGCTCTTTTATATTCCTCTTTACTTATGGAAAATAGAAAGGTCAATTGCATGTGATGGTTTTCTATAAGTTATCTGTCACAAGTTCTTACTCCTCTTGGTGGAAAAAGTTTAAAGAAGACATAATAATAACTTAAAGGAAACCTGTAACCTTGCCATGAATTCGCTGCTCATTACTAACTACTACCTCACAATATGTAGACTTGATTTTCTGATGTTGAGGTAAGTTCCCTGTATTCTTAGTTGTTTCATGTTTCAGTTATGTTTTTATCTGGAGGGGGATGATGGTCTACCAGGAATTGAACTCGGGGGCACTGGACCACTGAGCCACTCCCCAGCCCTATTTTATATTTTGTTTAGAGACAGGGTCTCACTGAGTTGATTAGCACCTCTTTTTGCTGAGACTGGCTGTGAACTGGTGATCCTTCTGCCTCAGCCTCCTGAACCACAGGAATTGTAAGAGTGTGCCACAGAGCTTGGCTCATTCATGTTTTTAACATAAATAAGTGCTGGATTTTGTCATAGGATTTTTCTGCAACTGTTGAAAGGAACATGTAATTTTTTTCCTTAAATATATTATTTTGATGAATTATATATATTGATTTAATTTTTTGAACCAACCTTTCATCTCTAGGAGCAAATGCAAATGATCATTAATTCATGTAACTGTATGACTGCATGACCAATGTGATCCTGCAACATGTAAAATGAGAAAAATTAAAACTTATACTCCATTTATGTATGATTAAACAAAATGCATAAATGCATTCTACTGTCATGTACAACAAATTAGAACAAGTTAAAAAAAATAAAATATGATTTTTGAATTCTTTATGTATTGTGAATACTGATCGTGTGTCAGATATATGACTGGCAGACATTTTCTCCCATTCTATAGCTTTTCCCTTCATTCTGTTGATTATTGTTTACCTGAAGACAATTGAAGCTTGTCCCCATATTTCAATGAAAGTCCTTGATATAAATCCAAAATTATTAGAAGAAAACAGGTGATACCCTTCAATGTATTGGTTCAGGCAATGATTTTTTTGGATAGGACTTCAAAGAAACAGAAAATAAAAGCAAAAACTTACAATGAGATTACATGGAGAACTAAACAACTTCTGCACAGCAAAAGGAACAATCAGTAACTTATTTCTTAATTCTCTGACATTAATCATACCCATGTTACCAGTATAAGTCATTAGTTTCAACTGTAGTGTGGCATTTAATCATACAATAATGCAGTTCATTTATTCAGTGTCCTGTGATGAACACTTAAATTTTTTTTTGAAATCTCCTAGAAAGGAATGCTATAATGAAATCCTTCAAACCTCTCTGTAACAGCATGAAACTGAAGTTCAAGAGTTCAATTTTGAACATTCAAAATTTTAGACTGGGGAGAGGTTTCAAGATGGCCGCCTAGAGGGTGGCTGCATTTCATGTTGCTCCAGGACTCAGGATTCAAAAGAGGAGATATTGAGACACTTGGGACCAACTCAAAGCAGCCGGGTGACTCTCACCCGTTGGGAAGGCATCCCGGATGGGACGGTGGTCCCGGAATGCAGGGAACTTTGTGAAGTAGAGCTGCCGGCAAGACACCCCTCCCCCTGCTGGAGCAGTGGACTCGGACAACTGGGAGCGCCGTAAAGGAGGCCGCTCAGCACAGCGCTGGGACTCGGAGCAACCACTGGGGCTCCAGCGGCTGCCCAGGGGAGGAGCGGCGAGGAGAGCTGTGTGGACTCAGAACACCGGGGCCTGCCCTGAGGAGGAGGAGGAACGTGGCCGCTTTGGTTCGGAGTGACTGCACCAGAGCTACAGGCGGTTGCCAGAGGAGAAGCTGTGCAGTGAGCTGTTTGGACTCAGAATGACTGCTTCTGAACACCGGGGCCTGCCCTGAGGATGAGGAGGAGGAGGAGCGTGGCCGCTTGGATTCGGGGTGACTACACCAGAGCTACAGGCGGTTGCCAGAGGAGGGGCTGTGTGGCGAGCTGTTTGGACTCGGACCACTTCCGAACACCGAGGCCTGCCCGGAAGTGTAGGACGAGGAGGAGGAGGAGCGCGGCGGGTCGTTTGGACTCGCAGTGACTGCATTAGCGCTCCAGGCGGCTGCTCAGAGGAGAAGGCGAGTGGTGAGTTGTTTGGACTTAAAATGACAGCTCCTGAACACAGGGGGGCTGCCTGGAGGAGAAGTGTGGTGGGTCACTTGGTCTTGAGGGGCCGCAGCAGAACTCCGGGCGGTTGCCCAGAGGACCCGTGCAGCGGGTCACGTTGATTCAGAGCCACTCAGAGCGACTGCTCCTGAACACCCGGGGGGTTATCTGGAGAAGGAGGAGGAACGGGGAGGGTCATTTCGACTCGGAGTGCTTGATTGCCCAGGGCTACGGGTGGTGGGAGGTGGAGGCACGCAGTGAGTTTCTTGGACTCCTAGTGACCGCACCGGAATACTGGGCGGCTGTCTGGAGGAAGAGGTGTGTGGCGGGTCTCTGAGACTCAGAGCAATTGTACGGGGCCCCAGGTGGCTGCTCAGAGGAGGGGCCACATAGCCAGGTGATTATGTGCAGAGCAGGGTCCAAGGATCTAGGAGGCTTCTTGGTGGAAGAGCCGCACAGAGATAGGCTTAGGGCGGAGCGAAGGTTCCAGACCTGTAGGCAGATTCTCTGAGGAGGGGCAAACTAAGGAGATTAATCTGCAAAGGGTGAGGCTCCCAGGCCCAGGAGGTAAGGCCAGGCTCCTGGGAACTTTGCAGAGGAAGGCAGCCCAGCCCAGGCGGTAGCTGTAAATTGAGGGGAACCTCTAGGAAGGAACTGACCAGCGAGACCTCCCCACCAGGTGAGTCTTCCCTGCAGGGTGAGGTTTTCTCACAAGGACGGTAAAACCAGAGACTCAGGCCCAAATAGGCCTTGCCTCAGCCCGCAGCCTAGGTCCCCTTTGGATGACCATTGGTTAAAAAGTGGAGGCACCTCTGCCCACTAGCAGGGATTATACCCCACCTGAAGGCCACCACTCCTAGAGAGGCAGCTTCCTTGTGTTGCACTGCATTATCAACTTCCTCTAAGACTTCAGCCTACTGAAGGCTAAGGGGGGATATATATAGAAATCTTCAGGGACATTGTTAGTCAATAGAGGAAATCTGCAATATCTCAGCAGTCCACTGAAACCTGAACAATGCGAGAAAACAAGAAAAGAAAATGCTGCAAACAAATCTAGATGTTACATCAATAAAACAGAAGAAATGACAGAAAAGAAGTTCAGAATACACATAATTAAAATGATCAGAGAAGCAAACGATGAGATGAAAGAGCAAATGCAAGCATTGAATGATCGCACCAATCGACAATTAAAAGAGCAAATACAGGAAGCAAAAGATCATTTCAATAAAGAGTTAGAGATATTGAAAAAAAAAAACAAACAGAAATCCTTGACATGAAGGAAACATTAAACCAAATTAAGAACTCCTTAGAAAGCATATCCAATAGGATAGAACACCTGGAAGACAGAACCTCAGACATTGAAGACAAAATATGTAAACTTGAAAACAAAGTTGAACAAACAGAGAAGATGGTAAGAAATCATGAACAGAATCTACAAGAACTATGGGATATCATGAAAAGGCCAAATTTAAGAATTATTGGGATTGAGGAAGGCCTAGAGAAACAAGCCAAAGGAATGAACAATTTATTCAATGAATTATTATCAGAAAATTTCCCAAATCTGAAGAATGAAATGGAAAATCAAGTTCAAGAGGCTTATAGGACTCCAAATACACAAAATTACAACAGACCCACACCAAGGCACATTATAATGAAAATACCTAACATACAAAATAAAGACAGAATTTTAAAGGCTGTGAGAGAAAAGAACCAAATTACATTCAGGGGGAAACCAATACGGATATCATCAGATTTTTCAATCCAGACCCTAAAAGCTAGAAGGTCCTGGAACAACATTTTTCAAGCCCTGAAAGAAAATGGATGCCAACCAAGAATCTTATACCCAGCGAAACTTACCTTCAAATTTGACGATGAAATAAAATCCTTCCATGATAACAAAAGGTAAAAGAATTTACAAAAAGAAAGCCAGCATTACAGAACATTGTCAGCAAAATAGTCCATGAGGAAGAGATGAAAAACAAAGAAGCAAATCAGCAAAGGGAGGAATTATCCTAAAGGAATTGTCAAATAAAGGAGGAAACAAGTCGTGTCAAATAAATAAATAAATAAAATTTAAAAAATGAACCAAAGGACCGGGAAACCAAATCATATCTCTATAATAACCCTGAATGTTAATGGCCTGAATTCATCAATCAAAAGACATAGACTGGCAGATTGGATTAAAAAGGAAGATCCAACAATATTTTGCCTGCAGGAGACTCACCTCATAGAAAAAGATATCCATAGACTAAAGGTGAAAGGATGGGGAAAAACATACCATGCACATGGACTCAGCAAAAAAGCTGGAGTATCCATCCTTCTGATAATGTGGACTTCAAGCCAAAGTTAATCAGAAGGGATAAAGAAGGTCATTTCATACTGCTTAAGGGAAGCATAAATCAGCAAGATATAACAATCATAAACATCTATGCCCCAAACAGTGGCTCATCCATGTATGTCAAACAAATCCTTCTCAATTTCAGAAACCAAATAGATCATAACACAATAATACTAGGTGATTTTAACACGCCTCTCTCACCACTGGACAGATCTTCCAGACAAAAATTGAACAAAGAAACCATAGATCTCAATAACACAATCAATAATCTAGACTTAATGGACATTTATAGAATATACCATCCAACCAAGAGCGAATACACTTTCTTCTCAGCAGCACATGAATCCTTCTCTAAAATAGACCATATATTATGCCACAAAGCTAATGTTAGCAAATACAAGAAGATAGAGACACTACCATGTATTCTAACAGATCATAATGGATTGAAGTTAGAAATAAATGAAAGAGTAAAACACAGAAATTATTCCAATATCTGGAGATTAAACAATATGCTATTATATGTTGAATGGATAACAGAAGATATTAGGAAGGAAATTAAAAAATTCTTAGAGGTAAATGAGAACAAAGAAACATCATATCAAAATCTCTGGGAAACCATGAAAACAGTACTTAGAGGGAAATTTATTTCATGGAGCGCATTTAATAAAAGAAGTAAAACTCAACAAATAAACAACCTAACACTACAGCTCAAAGACCTAGAAAAAGAAGAACAGAACAACACCAAAAGTAGTAGAAGACAGGAAATAGTTAAACTCAGAGCTGAAATCAATGAAATTGAAACAAAAGAAACAATACAAAAAATTGACAAAATAAATAGTTGGTTCTTCGAAAAAATAAACAAAATTGATAAATCTTTAGCCACACTAACAAAGAGAAGATGAGAGAAAACCCAAATCACTAAAATTCGGAATGAACAAGGAAATATCACAACAGACAGGATTGAAATACAAAACATAATTAGAAGCTATTTTGAAAATCTATACTCCAAAAAATAGAAAATTTCGAAGACATCAACAGATTTCTAGAGACATATGAATTGCCCAAACTGAACGAGGAGGACATAAACAATTTAAATAGACCAATGTCAAGTACTGAAATAGAAGAAGTCATCAAAAGCCTACCAACAAAGAAAAGTCCAGGACCAGATGGGTTCTCAGCTGAGTTCTACAAAACCTTTAAAGAAGAGCTCATCCCAATACTTCTCAAAGTATTCCATAAAATAGAAGAGGAGGGAACCCTCCCAAACTCATTCTATGAAGCCAATATCACACTGATACCTAAAACAGACAGAGACTCATCAAGGAAAGAAAATTTCAGACCAAGGAAAGAAAATTTCAGACCAATATATTTTATGAACATCGACACAAAAATTCTCAACAAAATTTTAGCAAATCGCATACAAAAACATATTAAAAAGGTAGTGCACCATGACCAAGTGGGTTTCATCCCAGGGATGCAAGGTTGGTTCAACATCAGGAAATCAATAAACGTAATTCACCATATTAATAGACTTAAAGTCAAGAATCACATGATGATTTCAATAGATGCAGAAGAAGCATTTGATAAAATACAGCACCCCTTCATGCTCAAAACACTAGAAAAAATAGGGATAGTGGGAACATTCCTTAACATTGTAAAGGCCATTTATGCTAAGCCCTTGGCTAATATCATTCTAAATGGTGAAAAACTGAAAGCATTCCCCCTGAAAACTGGAACAAGTCAGGGATGCCCTCTTTCACCACCTCTATTCAACATCGTTCTTGAGACTCTGGCCAGAGCAATTAGACAAACCAAAGAAATTAAAGGGATACAAATTGGAAAAGAAGAACTCACACTATCCCTGTTCGCTGATGACATGATCATATATTTAGAGGAACCTGGAAATTCCACCAGAAAACTCTTAGAACTCATAAGTGAATTCAGTAAAGTAGCAGGTTACAAGATCAATGCCCATAAATCCAACGCATTTTATACATAAGTGGTGAATCTTCAGAAAGAGAAATTAGGAAAACTACCCCATTCACAATAGCCTCAAAAAAAATAAAATACTTGGGAATCAATCTCACAAAAGAGGTGAAAGGCCTCTACAATGAGAACTATACAACACTAAAGAGAGAAATTAAAGAACACCTTAGAAGATGGAAAAATCTTCCATGTTCTTGGATAGGAAGAATTAATATTGTCAAAATGGCCATACTACCTAAAGTGCTATACAAATTCAATGCAATTCCAATTAAAATCTCAATGACGTACCTTACAGAAATAGAGCAAGCAATTATGAAATTCATCTGGAAGAATAAGAAACCCAGAATAGCTAAAGCAATCCTTCGCAGGAAAAATGAAGCAGGGGGTATCGCAATACCCGAACTTCAACTTTATTATAAAGCGATAGTAACAAAGACGGCATGGTACTGGTACCAAAATAGACAGGTAGATCAATGGTACAGAATAGAGGACATGGACACAAACCCAAATAAATACAATTTTCTCATACTAGACAAAGGTGCCAAAAATATGCAATGGAGAAAAGATAGCCTCTTCAACAAATGGTGCTGGGAGAATTGGAAATCCATATGCAACAGAATGAAACTAAACCCATATCTCTCACCATGCATGAAACTAAACTCAAAATGGATTAAGGACCTTGGAATCAGACCAGAGACCCTGCAGATTATAGAAGAAAAAGTAGGTCCAAATCTTCACCTTGTTGGTCTAGGATCAGACTTCCTTAACAGGACTCCCATAGCACAAGAAATAAAAGCTAGAATCAACCACTGGGATAGATTCAAACTAAAAAGCTTTCTCTCAGCAAAGGAAACTATCAGCAATGCGAAGAAAGAGCCTACAGAATGGGAGAATATCTTTGTCAATCATACTTCAGATAGAGCACTAATCTCCAGAATGTACAAAGAACTCAAAAAACTCTACTCCAAGAATTCAAATAATCCAGTCGACAAATGGGCTAAGGAAATGAATAGACACTTCACAGAAGAATATCTACAAGCAATCAACAAACATATGGAAAAATGTTCAACATCTCTAGTAATAAGAGAAATGCAAATCAAAACTACCCGAAGATTCCATCTCACCCCAATTAGAATGGCGATTATCAAGAATACGAGCAACAACAGGTGTTGGCGAGGATGTGGGGAGAAAGGTACACTCATACATTGCTGGTGGGGCTGCAAATTAGTGCAGCCACTCTGGAAAGCAGTGTGGAGATTCCTTAGAAAACTTGGAATGGACCCGCCATTGGACCCAGCTATCCCACTCCTTGGCCTATACCCAAAGGACTTAAAATCAGCATTCTACAGAGTTACAGCCACATCAATGTTCATAGCTGCTCAATTCACAATAGCCAGACTGTGGAACCAACCTAGATGCCCATCAATTGATGAGTGGATATAGAAACTGTGGTATATATATACAATGGAATATTAC
Organism: Sciurus vulgaris; assembly: GCF_902686455.1. Classification (NCBI taxonomy): domain Eukaryota; kingdom Metazoa; phylum Chordata; class Mammalia; order Rodentia; family Sciuridae; genus Sciurus; species Sciurus vulgaris. Next base: position 1,166,552 of record NW_027632954.1, on the reverse strand, counting down.
TCAGCCATAAAGAATGATAAAATGATGGCATTTGCAGGCAAATGGATGAAATTGGAGAATATCATGCTAATTGAGATAAGCCAATCTCAAAAAGCCAAAGGACAAATGATATCGCTAATAAGTGGAGGATGACACATAATTGGGGGGAGGGAAGGGTTAGTGTTAGGGTTAGAGTTAGGGTTAGGGAGGGGGGCAAGTATGGAGGATGGAACTATTGTATAGAGGGTAAAGAGGGGTGGGCGGGGTGGGGGAAGGGAAAAAAATAACAGAATGAATCAAACAACATTACTCTATGTAAATTTATGATTACACAAATGGAATGCCTCTATGCCATGTACAAACAGAGAAACAACATGTATCCCATTTGTTTATAATAAAAAAAAATTAGACTGGATAGTACTCAGTAATTTTCAAATATGTACACAAAGCTATGCTTGCTCAGAAAATGCATGAATGGATCCACTAATATTCATAAACCCCAGCATTACCCAGCTCTTTCCTTCCACTTCCCCTTACAATCTAATAAGTTGAATTGATAAAATGCAATAAACATATCTTCATTTGATTTTGTCAGTACTTTTCCTTATTTTACCTTATTTTAAGAAACTTCCTGTTATGAGAAAACATATTTGTAGTTAATGAATTATTATTTCATCATTTTCAAGTATTTGTGTTTATATTTTATAGCAATTCTTGTGAGGATATCTGTTTTGACTGGATCTTAGTTTTTATTTATGCAGTAAGTTACACACAATGTTGGGGTTCACCTTGCTGTACTCAAAGAAGTGCTGGTCTTTAACCATTCTTGTTTTTTTATGCTCAACACTTTTACATCATTTTGCTTTCCAGCTATCTGTATCTTTATTTTTGAAATGCATTTCCTGTAAGTAGCCTATATTCTTTCTTTTTTTTAATATTTTTATATAGCTTTTAATTTTTTACAGACTGCAATTTGATTATTAGTACACAAATGGGGTACATCATTTTAAGTCAAGTGAAAATATCTGGTTTGCAATTGTAGGGTTTACTTCATCTGAATTCAATATAGTTACTGTTAATTGGGGGATTAATACTGAATTTTGCTATTTTTCTCCTTTTCCATTTGTTTTCCTTTAAATGCCTTACCTTATTTTGAATTGATTTGTTAAATTTTCTAAATCTGCTGTTAGCTAAACCTTTTTTTTTAGATTTCAATGATTACTCTAGGGATATAAAAAAACTCATTTGTAATTAAAATCCATTTACTGTTAATGTTTCATATTTATTCAATGGATAAGAATTTGTAGCAGCACAATTTCATTTGTAGGCACCCTCCTTCTGATATTATATTATCTTGAATTGTTAGATATACATAATACACTCACCACAGTATAATAAAATGTAAAATGTTAAATTTTCATACTCTAATGCTGACTTGTAAATCAATTGACAAATGTATGAAATGGATATTTTTAGAGTAGTAGGAATGGTAATTTTCCTGCTAATTGACTTAACCAACAACAACAAAAAACACTGAACAAAATAAACATCACCTGGTTCCGTATCCTGAAGACATCAGGCAATGAAGGATAATGGTGACTGAGACATGGGGAAGAGGTCAGGTGAGCCCTGGGTGCTTCTGCTTCCTGCTTGGAGAGAATCTCCAGACTGCAGCACTGGGTTGCAGGAGTGATCCCCAACTCCAGGGAGATGAAGGCAGTTGGAGAAAGATCAGGGTAGCAGAGAGATCCGGAGGTGCTCAGAGATCCCTCCCCAGTGGATGTTCAATAGATTACCGATTGATACATTTGCTTGGGAAAATTCTCTGAAAGAATTAAATGGAATTCATCCATATTCATTCAGGCTGTGAAATACTTCCTGGTGCCACCATCTAGACTAGAAAAATTCTTAATTCATGAAACTTTTTGTGAAGTACTTAAAAAGTTCTGATTTCAGCATTGAGTAATAAGTGATCCTAGACTAAACTCAGATTTGAGATGATCCCATTGAAAAAAATGATCAAATAACATAAGTTCACCCACACACAGAAGAGAGAGAAGACCAGTTATGTGTATTTGCCAGTTCTGTTTCCACAGATTCAACTAAACATGGATGAAAAATATTTGGGATAAAAAAATTACCCCTGTACTGAACACAGGAAGAGTTTTTTCTCCTATCTTTACTGATTAAACAATACAGCATAATGATTATTTTCATAGCATTTGTGATGAATTATTATAAATAATCTAGAGATGATTTAAAGTATATGAAAATTTGTGCATGTCATATGAAAATATTATGCTATTTCTATGTAAGATTCTTGAGCATCTGCAGATTATGATAGCTATGTGTTGGGGTCACTGGAATCAATTCCAACAGATACCAAGGGACAAATTCCCATACATTTTCACATGGATATTCATGAATTAGGAAGATGATTCCTCTGTATACGTGTGGGAATGCACACACATATAAGCATATTCATTGCTCAACACGGATAAATTTACAACATGTGGCAACAAATCAATGTACAAGGCATGCAAAGAAGCAGGAAAATATGACCCATGTGTGCAAATTAACAAGAATTTGTTGAAATAGTCCCCAAATGACACAGACATAATTGAAAACAAGAAAGGTAATTTATTGTAATCACAATCCATGCATTCAGAGATGTTCATTTTAAGAAAACATAATCCAGTGTGCAGGAAAAAAAATACATCTACATTATCTGGAACAGTGACGCATGCCTATAATCCCAGCAGGTTGGGAGGCTGAGGCAGGAGGATCACAAGCTCAAAGACAGCTTCAGCAATAGCAAGGCCCTAAGCAACTCAGTGACATACTGTCTCTAAATAAAATATAAAATAGGGCTGAGGATGTGGCTCAATGGTTGAGTGTCCCTGAGTTCAAACCCTGGTGCCAGAAAAGTAAAAAGAAAAAAATGTATATATATTTATACATATAAAATATTTGAGAAGAAAAATAAGCTTGATGGAGTGAATAGTTGATTCAACATCAGAAAGAACAAATGAGTGTGAAGACAACAAAAAGCCATAGTAGAAGTAAGGAATGAAAAATTAATAGAAAACCAGTGAGTTGATTAGGAAGTTTGTGGAAATTTTATATAATACAATGAAAACATATTATCATACCCAAGGGAAGAAAAAGGAAAAGTAACTGGATGGATGGCAGCTGAGAATTTCCCCTTTTGATGTGAACTATAAACTCTCAGATCCAAGCAGTTCAATAAGCCCTGAGCAAAAAAGGGGGCGGAGGGAAGGACAGAGGGGAAGCAGAGAAGGAAGTGGGCGATAAACGGAGGATGGTGTCCCATGGTGAAGTGAAGTTGTCCAGGAAGTCAATGGTAAGTCAAATATGTGTAATACCAAGAAGCAAAACTAGGATATCAGGAGGTCACTCATTAAAAAAAGTAAAATCAGGAAAGAAAGCAGAATAGCATTTTTGTTTGTTTTGTTTTGTTTTTGTTTTTGTTTTTTTGGAACCAAGGATTAAATCTGTTTAACCTGTCTACTGAGACACTGGGATTGCAGGTGTTTGCCACAGAGACCACAGAGACCAGCAGAGCAGCATTTTTAACATACTTAAGGAATTAAAAATCTTTCACCCTACACATAAAGTATTTTTTTGTTGTTGTTTTTAATCCTTCAAAATACTTTAAAAATTAAGATAAAAGACTAGGTCAGAATTTTCAAACTAGAAGGCTTCACCAGCTGCAGACTTGCAGCCTGAGAAGTACTGCAAGAAGCTCCTTGGGGAAGAAGGAAAATGGTACCAAAAGACTGGATCTCTGAAAGAAATGAGAGCAGAGGTAAAGGGAATTTCAGAGAGACATGTGAATACCTTGCATTCTACTCGATCATAATGAACTGAAATTAGAAATCAATGATAAAATAAAAAATAGAAGCTACTATAACACATGGAGATTAAATAATACACTCTTGAATGACTAATGGATAGCAGAAGAAATTAGGGAGGAAGTAAAAAAAATACTTAGAGGTAAATGAGAATACCAATACAACATACCAAAATCTCTGGGACAGTATGAAAGTATTATTAAGAGGAAAGTTCATTATATTGAGCTCATTCATTAAAAGAATGAAGAGTCAACAAATAAATGACATAACATTACCTCTCAAAGCCCTAGAAAAAGAAGTCAACACCCAAAACAGTAGAAGACTGGAAATAATTAAAATCAGAGCTGAAATCAATGAAACTGAAACAAAACAAGCAATTGAAAAAAAAAATGACCAAAGTAAAATTATTTTAAAACATTTTCTTAATGATAAAGGTTAAAGATGAGAATATTCAAATACTAATATGTTTTTATTTAAACTGAATAATTTCAAGTAATAAAATAGACAATACCATCAAAAGCCTACCAACCAAAAAAAGTTCAGGACCAGATGAATTTTCACTCAAGTTCTAGAAGACCTTCAAAGAAGAATTAACACCAATACTCGTCAAAAATTATTCCATGAAATAGAAAAGGAGGGAACACTTACAAATTCATTCTATGAGGATAATATCACCCTGATACCAAAGCTAGGCAAAGACACATTGAGGAAAGAAAACTTTAGACCAATATCCCCGATAAATATAGATGCAAAAATTCTCAATGAAACTCTGGCAAATTGCATACAAAAACATATTTAAAACATAGTGCACCACAATCAAGTGGAGTTCATCCCAGGGATGCAGAATTGGTTGAACATATGGAAATCAATAAATGATATAATTCATCATATCAATAGACTTAAAAGCAAGATTCATATAATTATTTCAATAGATACTGACAAAGCATTTGACAAAATACAGCATCGCTTCATGTTCAGAACACTAGAAAAACTAGGGAGAGTAGGAACATAACTCAACACATAGAAGCCATATAAGCTAAACCCAAGGCCAACATCATTCTAAACAGAAAATTGAAAGCATTCTCTCTAAAAGTGGAAGAAGACAAGGATATCCTCTTTCACTACTTTCATTCTACATTGTCCTTGAAACTCTAGCCAGAGCAATTACACAGAAGAAAGAAATTAAAGGGATACAAATAGGTAAAGAAGAACTCAAACTATCACTATTTGCTGATGACATGATTTGATATTTTTTTTTGTTTTAAGATTTATCTGCATATTAAAAAATGTCTATTGGATTTGAGTTTTACTTGAATGTAGTCTCTTGTAACAGATGTTTATGCTGTACTAGTATAGCAAAAAATAGGATATATATTTACAAAATCCAAAAAATTCCACCAAAAACTTTTAAAACTAATAAATGAATTCAATAAAGTAGCAAGATATAAAATCAATACCCATAAATCAAACACATTCCTCTACATCAGTAATGAACCCACTGATTAACAAAATAAGAAAACTACCCCATTTCACAGTAGTCTCATGAAATAAATTTGAATTACTTTTAAAGCAAAAATAATATCACATTAGTTTCCAATTATACTCAGTATACCCTTAGGAAAACAAGATCCATATATTTAAATTTACACAAATAGACTTGGTACAGCTGTAATTCACATTAAGGATGCACATTAAAACATCACAAAAACTGGATAGGATAGGAGGTATTTACCTGTAATCCCAGGGGCTTGGAAGGCTGAGGCAGGAGGGTCACAAATTTGAGGACAGTCTCAACAACTTAGGGTGATCCTAAACAACTTTAATCCTAATTCTGTCTCAAAATAAAAGGGGTGGGAATGTGGTTCAGTGATAAATTGCCCCTGGAGTAAATCCCCAGTACCTTCCTACCCCAAAGAAAAAAATCACAAAAGAAAAACTTGGTCTTGTAAATAAATGCCCCAAATTCCTTTAAATATAAATTTTTGTTTAAAATTATTTTAGAATATTTTCATAGTAAATTAGAATAAAGATGAACATATTCAAATATGTTGTTATTATCCATATGCAATGCATGTAACCCCTGAAATTATCTGTATAGTTAAAATCAAAAATGAGATTTTCAAATACATTTCATAAACACTTTACTAGTCGGTAATTTAATTTGATTACGGAACAAATACCTCTCTGGCTCTTTTCACTGTTCGGTGTATTTTAGTTCCTGCTCTGGCTTCTTCTCTCTCTGTGTCCCATTCAACGTCTCCAATCCTCCTCTGACTGCCCTGTAACTATCCCAGTTAGGTTGTGCTAACAGTCAGCTGGACTTTGTTGTTTGAGGTATTTCTTTCTTATCCCCCTCACTTCTTTTTTTATCATCGCTGTCACCAATGTTAGTTTTTCCTAAAATAAATCTTATTTCCTCAATTTTCTCCTCACAATTTTTGATTCTTATTTTCTAAAAAAAGTGTTCTTGTCTGTTTGCATGTAGGTGAGTGATCCTAGGCAAAGCACCCAGGCAGGACCCGCCCACAGGTATTCAAGCACCTGCCCAAATCACCACCGGCCGCCACTCAGCCCCAGTGTCATTTACAACCCCCACAGGGTAGCCCATGGTCCCCTGAGTGCGATCCTGAGGCCTCTGTCTCGACAGCCAGGTCTTCTGGCCTATTATTCATCCTTCTTTGTTCCCCCTTGGTCCTCTTCCTCATAGGACATGCCCAGTGGTTTTCCAATTTGTACTCCTCAGTCCTTTGCTTGGACAAAACAGAACCATATTTTAAAGGATCTCAAAAATACAATATTTTTAGCAATCACACATATATTACATAGATTTGGACTGAATTATTTCTAAAATTATGAAATGACAATAATACCAAAAGCTATTTATAGACTTGAGTAGAAACACTAATTAGCCTTAAAGTGATCCCAGTGGGCTCTTATATAAAATGTATTTTTACTCATTAAATATTGACATCCCCGCAGCTGCCATTGCAAATGAGCTGACTGCAAAGAGCAACGATTTATGTCGGACAAAGCAAATGCCTTTAAGGTGTACTTTTGATTGTTTGTGTTAGACTAAGGTGACATGTAGCAAGCATTTAAATAGTCTTTGTACTGACATCTTACAAAAAAAAGGTTTGGAATATCTTGTAAGTGACTTCAGATGTTCTTTCAAGACACTTCCCAGAGAGTGTGTTAGAAATTGAACATAAATAATCCTCAACCCTGAAGACAAAAGGACCTGGGGGATCTCAAGAGTTGCAGGAAAGCAGGATATAAAGAGGAGGCTCAGATGCCTTTGAGTTGTAAACACTTGTCATCTTCAGGAGCACTTTAACACAATCTTCCTAGAGAACTGCTAACACACTTCAGGTTTCCCTGCACACTATTTTAATCTTCTTGAGAAATTTAACTTTCAGATGTGCTTTTGTTTGTGCCAAAATTTTATAGTGAATGTATTTACAAGCAGAAGAATTGCAGAAAAATAACTAAAATGTGATTGTCACACTTAAAGCTATACCATATATGCATTATTTAAAAGCATGTAGTATTAAAATTATCATATATTTTAAGAAAATGAACAACCCACATCCCCAGACCCCAGACTCCACCCCCAAATCAGTGATTTTCTTTTCTTTTTTCTTTCTTTCTTTCTTTTTTTTTTTTTTTTTTTTTTTTTTGTATAAAGGTTTGAACTACAGAGCCACATCCCTATCCCTTTTTATGTTTTATTTTGAGACAGGGTCTTGCTGAGTTACTCAGGGCCTTGCTAAATTGCTGAGACTGGTTTTGAACTTTTCAATTCTTTTGCCTCAGCTTCTCAAGTGGCCGGGATTAGAGGCATGTGAAACTGCATCTGGCAGAATCAGTGCTTTTCATTGCTTTATTTTTACCTTTATATTTTAAGCAATATGCTGCGGTTATAATCCAATTTCTTGAAGGACCCATTCTATCACTGTTGTGGTGGTACATGAGGCGTCCCCCACAGCTCCTGTTAATGCAGGAGTATTCAGAGGTGAGACGATAAGATCCTGAGAGCCAGGACCTAAGAGATCCATCTTCCTTTGAATGGATTGCCTGGCTGGTGACTGTGGACAGGTGGGGAATGCCTGGAGGAAGGGGTCACTGGACACAAGCCTGGAAGGACACATCTTCCCTGTGCCACTCTCACCTCTTTCTTCTCTGCTTCCTGACCACCAGGAGCTCAGCAGCTTTGCCTCTGCTCAGCTCTCCTCAGCTGGCCCTTCCCCCATGATGCCCAGTGCAATGGCGTAGGACCATCCACCACAGAACCCTCTGAATCCATGAGCCCCAAAGTCTTTTTATCCTCTAAGTAGTTCTTGTCCAGTGTTTTGGTTGCAATGAAGAACAGGTGACTCAAACACTCATTTTGTGCCATATGCACTCATGCATTCTAATCTAGTGGTTAAAGGATTTGTCTTGCTCATACAGCCGTTTCTTACCTCTTCTGGTCCGCCTAAGACTCAGCTCTATTGCAATATTGGCTTTCCATTACTTTTGTTTTTATTAGTGTCATTCTAAATGTCAAACTCTATATTGGGCCACGTGTCTGCTATGATTGCTTGCTTTGTTGTAGAACTTTTGAGTTTTTCCTTATTAATAAGGACTCTGAGTATTTGAATTCTTCTTAGTTTACCATACACATGAAAGACCCACAAACCACTTAGAAATTATTGTCCAAATGTTTAGACATCTGTCAATGCTCTTTGGTTTTGTTTTGGGATTTGTGGCAACTCCCTCCATAGGGTCACTCCCTATCTGGAGATGATGCTCTCTGGAGATGCCACTCATGGTTAAGATAATTTTCTTATTCTTCATTTTCTCCCTCCATTTCAGTTGTGCATTGCTGTGCAGTAGCTTCCTGCTGATGTAATTGTGCATAAATGGGAGGGTTCAGCACCTGCTCTCATGGCTAGTTATGTAGTAGTATATGACTTCTAAATCTCATGGGACTTAATAAAAAGAGATTCTTCCAATTCAGGCTGCCTTTCCAACCAAAAGCAAGGGACCTTGCTTATTGTAGTCAACAGGATGCAGATGGAAGTGAAGCACTGGAAATATTTGAAGAAACAGCAATAATGACAAGTTCAATCTTCCTTTGTAAATTTCATTTGAGATCAGCATCTTGACATGAAATCAGATTGCCTGGGTCCTTTCCCCCAAGTCAAAGACAGAATCAATAGTAACTCTGATGCCATTTACCCAAATCCTTTCATGTGTAACCACACCCGTTCAGTGCCATGTGCAGATGATGGCATTAGCTTGTCTTTGTTACCAAGCTGATGGTGACTCAGTCTCACTTATGTGTTGTGCGATGACAGATCCTCATGTTTCAGTTCTTCTCTTTCTTAGCTTAATGACCTAGCACATTTTTTACAGCACACTCTGCATCAGTATACAATCTAAATGCAATGTCACTAAGACACTTTTCTTATGACATTCAATAACAAAAACAATAAGGAACTTATTAAAATATCAATGTTTAACAATTTTGGTAACACAATGTGTTGATATGATTAGTGCTTGTCTTTAATGCCAGACTGAATTCCAAATTGCCAAAGTTTGTAATGTTCTCGTAGGTCCTCTGCAGTGTCTTATTTGGGATGTGAAATGGAATATGGGTGGGCATCAGCTACTTCTGTCTGGAAGGTCACCACTTCTAATGCACATACTTTTAGACTTGTTGACAATTATTGAGGCTACTGAAATGTGCCTCCAGGAATTTCCCCAGAAACCTGGGATTTCAAATACCCCTCCAATATTGAGTCAGTCTTGTCTTTCTTGTAAAAAAAAGTTCTATTATCAAGTTATTGACAAAAATGTCAAAAGGAATTAGTAATAGATGTTTTTCCCCCGAGATTGATATCGTGCCACTTTTGACTCTTCTTTAGCATAACATCCTTCTATCATTTGATCCACAAAGCAGAATCAGAGCTTGAATGATTTTTAACTTGATTGATGAGTAGATCATTTTAGACAGAATTTAAAACTTCTTTATAGTCAACTTCACCACCATCTATTGATTTGTCTCACCAATATGGAACTAGTTGAAAAATATTCACATTTTAATGGATGCAGTTTACAATGAATAATGCAAATCTGCCTTATGATTGATGAGCTATTTAACCAAAGTTACACATTTTGAAACATGACTTGGTATTATGGTCTGGAAAAACCTACTAGAATATATAATAACATCATAATCTCTAATATTTAGTAAGTCTAAAATGTGTTGCAACTCAAAGCAAAAAAAGAGACAAAAATCTTACCTTTCTAAGAAAGTGGATTTAAAATAAAGCTTGCATATTTTTAATGATGCAATTATAATGTAATTTTAAAATATCTAGCAACATGATACTTGTAGACTTCCATGCACTTCAAAAGGATAGGGCCAGGTTTTCTGGCTGCTATTTAAAGACTGCATGACAGCTCTTCAAGGTGTTTGGAACTGAAGATTGCAGAAATGTGTGGTTTATTCCATTTTCACACATGACTTTTTAAATGAAAATAATATTTCCTCTTCTTTAGTTACAGATAGTTGCAATTTTATTTTAGATTTAAATACATTTTCTTTAATGAGAGCTTTCCCCCAAATATATGGTCACAAATAGGAAGACCTTAAGAGTCAATAAACCCACTTCACAGAAGAAGATGTACAAGCAATCAATAAACATATGAAAAAATGTTCAACATCTCTAGTAATAAGAGAAATGCAAATCAAAACCACCCTAAGATTCCATCTCACCCCAATTAGAATGGCGATTATCAAAAATACAAGCAACAGGTGTTGGCGAGGATGTGGGGAGAAAGGTACACTCATACATTGCTGGTGGGGCTGCAAATTAGTGCAGCCACTCTGGAAAGCAGTGTGGAGATTCCTTAGAAAACTTGGAATGGACCCTCCATTTGACCCAGCTATCCCACTCCTTGGCCTATACCCAAAGGATCTAAAATCAGCATACTACAGAGATACAGCCACATCAATGTTCATAGCTGCTCAATTCAAAATAGCCAGACTATGGAACCAACCTAGATGCCCTTCAATTGACGAGTGGATAAAGAAACTGTGGTATATATATACAACGGAATATTACTCAGCCATAAAGAATGACAAAATTATGGCATTTGCAGGCAAATGGATGAAATTGGAGAATATCATGCTAAGTGAGATAAGCCAATCTCAAAAAGACAAGGGACGAATGATATCGCTAATAAGTGGAGGATGACACATAATGGGGGGGAGGGAAGGGTTAGTGTTAGGGTTAGAGTTAGGGTTAGGGAGGGGGGCAAGTATGGAGGAAGGAACTACTGTATAGAGGGTGGGAGGGGTGGGAGGGGTGGGGGGAAGGGGAAAAAATAACAGAATGAATCAAACAACATTACTGTATGTGGATTTATGATTACACAAATGGTATGCCTTTGCGCCATGTACAAACAGAGAGGCAACATGTATCCCATTTGTTTACAATAAAATAAAAAAAAAAAAAGAGTCAATAAACCAACATTTTGTTACTGAGTTGTGTTAAAATATTTTAAAACATGTTTTTATTTCTAATTTGTTCTTACTGTCAGCAATAACCTTCTGTGTTTGTTTAGTAGACATTTGCCATGTAATTTTCCAGCAATTCCTTCACAGAATGTCTAAGGTCCATTTGGTTTTTGTCAGCCAAGAGTTAACTATTGGTGGTTATGCATTTCAAAGTGTAAAAGTTTTATTTATCATTCATTCATTGTCCATTTGTTCATTAGCCTGCTATTTACCTTTTCAACCAAAAGCTTTGGACAACAGAGAGGTCTCCTAGGTCAGAGGTTACAGAGCATTCCAGTCTTCTTTAAAGAATAGAGCCACTTCCTTCCACATTCCTATTTTTCAAAAACTTGGGTTAATTCCCTTTTTCATTTTATTTTTTGTCTAATGTCTCTCAGGATAGACTCTCTCTGTTTCTCTATTCTCTATAGTCAGAAAAGTAACCTTCTAAAGTGACAACATGGATTTCCCTACTTTCTGTCCTCTCTGTGTCTGGGCAGTGGGACTCAATGGGGAGTGGGGGAGCAGTCTGGGTGATTGATGTGATCCCGATTCCACATTTGCAATCCTTATTCCCTCTAGATCTCAACCTCTTTAGCAGAAGATATCTGCACCTGTGTGGGGTCCTCTCCACAGGACCTACTCAATTCCTGGGTCCATGTAACACAGCCATTCTCCTGTCCATTCAGCATGGGGTGTCCACCAGCCCATCCCTCTGACCCAGGAAGTGCCATCACTCTGTAAGCGTTCTCAAACCTCCGCCATATCTACAAAATTCATTCCATTGGTGAAATCTGCTCAAAGTATCCTGATCTGAGCATTCTGGCTGTTTTCTATCTGGGCATGTCTGATACAATAATATTTGGTATACCTAATATATCACGTGCATTACTGAGTATCAGTGCAATGTAAGTGGCTGGAACTTAAAAAGAAAAGGATGTTTGCATTTTTCTGGACTTTTATGGTTTAGATATGAGCTGTGTCCCAAAAGATCATGTGTGAGAAAGCAAGGAAATTTAGAGGTGACGTGATTGGGTTATAAGAGGTTTAACATAATCAGTGCATTAATCCCCTAACAGAGATTGACTTGGTGGTAAAGGTAGACAGGTAGGATGTGGCCTGAGGAGGTCCTGAACTTCTTTCCTCCCCTACACCCTTCCACCCTGATGTCCTGCCTCACCTCAGGCCCAGAGCAAAGGAGTTGGTCCACTGTCTGTGGGTCCATAAGCCCCTAAATAAACTTTTCCTCCTCTAATTGTTCTTGTCAGGTTCTTGGTCACAACGGTGAAAATACTGACTAAACCACAGATCCTGAAGAACAGGAACACAGTCAGAGCCTACATGTTGAATGCTATTTTTTATGAGGAAGTTAAAAGTGTGGTTAAATTTATTGCAAATTTTGGAAAATAAGCAATTTTTAATGTTTTGGGCTTTTATTTTAAATTAAGAAATAGAGATTATTCATACAATCGTTTATAATTGCTGCTTTGCTAGAAATTGGTTGAGCTCATAACAATTTGATTTAATTTCCATGACCAAGTAAATAAGATATTTGACACCCAGATTGTCACGTAAGTGGTGATTCATAGAGAGAAGATGCATAAGAAGAGGGTGAGGGCTGAAACAAGGTCAGTCAGGATGGGAAACTAAAAGTCAAGAGAATGAAGCAGACAAGAATGAGTGGGAGAACAGTTGGTCATAAAGTTCACACATCTATGAAGGTCCCCCATGACTGTGAAATGCACCAGTGCACAGTAAGACAGCAGAGCCGTATGTGGATATGCCCACTAATCATCCCAAAGTGTAAACTTCCCTGAGATAGATCAGAATGACCATCTACAAAGAGAAACAGTTTCTTCAATCCCAAGTACAAATAAACTAGTAATTTTCCTAGTTCCTGCCTTAAATCCACAACAGTTTTCTTTTTTTTGTCCAATTATTTTAACTTCTATCTCATTTGTTCTAGGAAGAAGTTGTCTGTATTATTCTGTTTGCTTAGGTGCAAGTTATCCCTCTTGTGAAAATTATTGTGCAATTGACTTTATTAGAAGGAAATATATAAAATAATCTCATTGAGTGCTTCATTATGTCAGGTTAAGAAATAATTCTCTACTGTGGGGTCATTAATGATAGTGTATTTTGATCCTTAGTGAGAAAATAAGTTAAAAGTTCTGGTAACAATAAGAGGTTTGGATTGGAAAGTACCTTCTGCTCATGTCTGCCATTGAAAATGATTTTGAGGCTAACAGAAATGAATTGACTGCTTGTGTAGGACAGGCATTATTCAAAAACCTCTTTATGTGCAAATGCATATTTTGCTTTTCACATTTTCTAATATTTAGTAACACCTCTCATAGTAATATATCATGATTTTCTAAATCAAAGCATACGAATGTAAAATTCCCTTTGACTACATGCTGCTCCATAATCCTGACAATGCTTCCATGGAGAGGACCCTCAGCCTTTTGGGATGTACTAATATCTCTCTCTACATCTACGTACTGTGATATTTCTTTGGTCACGACAGCACCTTTAGTACTTTTTTTCTGTTTTGTTTTCCAAGTCATCTTACCTATTGTTGACATTTCTATTTTCACTTTCCATGAGTAGCCACTTGAGAGTTATCAATTTGCTTTTTGAGAGAGAGAGTGTGAGAGAGCTAAAAATGTACTTCTTTATCTTTCAAAACATTATGTACACATTTTCAGAAAATTCTCTTTGACTTTGAGGCAAAATATCATATTGGTTTAGAATTTGTAATTGAAGAGCAAATACTTCCAAATTTAGGGCTTATCTACCTTTATAGGGTTGTTAGCTAATATCTCTAAGTTTCAGTAATCACTGTAAAATAAGGACAGACATGATATCTAAATCAAAGTCACTTTATGAACATAATAGGTCATAATGCAGTCAGAGTTTTCATTATATGATAAGGGATTATAAATATCTCTATAATTTTATCTCCAGTTCTGAAAAGTGTAAGTTTAGGTAATTTTCCATTCTGACTAAAACTAAGTGAATGGATATCGACATTAAATGATCACTTAACCTTTCCAAATAAAAATAGAGAACATTCTATTTTTCTTCTGGGCCATGAACTGAATGAATACAAATTTTATATTTCAGATAAAAGGAAATTAAAACTGCCCCACATACTTTCACAAAAGTGTAACAGAGTTATAAGGATGTAACTTTGCCACTCCTGAAAAGATATTATATAAATAGACGATTCAAGATGTGCCAAGGACATCAAATCAAATTTTAGGAAATATACATGTGTGATTAACTTGTTAAACAATGGAGGTTAAAAAATATATTTGCAAAAATCATTTTAAAGTAGCAGACTTTGGATTTATCAGGTATTTAAACTAGTTATACTAATCATTGTAGGATTAGACATATTTGAAATCTATGATTAAACCAAATAAAATGTTTAACAAAGAAAACAATAAAAAACCTTATAAAGTCCTTTGGCATTTGTACTAGATGTTAAAATGTATTATTATATTCTCTTTGCTATTCCTTTTCCTTGTGGTTCTAGAAACAACATGCAAAAATGGATATGAAAATTTTTTTCATAACAAAGATATTCTAAGGTGATCAAAACAATGGTTTTATGTGAGAGATACAACTTTTTGCCTAAGAATGTGACAGAAAAACTGTATTTCTTTCAGTTGCAGAAGGCAGGAAGTACAGTAGGCCTGGGAGTGTTCCTTATCTTTCAGATGTATTGATGCAAGTACAGGCAGGTATCTGAGAGTGAAGATGCAGGCTCCTTACCCAGGCAGAGGTCAAATTTCTATTGGCTTGTGATATTAGGGAAATAATCTTGACGATTTCTACACTCTCATTTAATTAAGTGATTTTGTGATTTTTATGTCTGGACTTATGATTTTTCATTAGATAGTATATCTATAATTTGGATTTAAAGTATAAGAGGATTGTTTTTGCAAACAGCTAAATAATAGAAGCAGAGATCAGTTAATATGATTTTGAAATTAAGTAACAGGAAACTCAGATTGTTGTGAGGATAATTATTCACTTGTGTACATTAACTTTATATAAAATAGATGTCTGAGAACTTGAAGAGTGGCACAAGAGCCCTTTTTAGTTGGCATTTTAATATACAGACTTGGTTTCTTATTATGACTGGTGTCCTCATGGCAGTGGGAAAGTTGCAGTAATCTCCAATGGCACATACTCTTTCATCAGAGCCCAGCCCAGAGTGACATGATGGATCCTGAAATTCTCCAGAAAAGTGGGAGAAAATTTCCCAGAAGACACAAACACCACCCTTTCCACAGATCACTGGTCTGAGTGGACAACAATCTTACAGAACTATCCAATTAGCTTTATTGTACCTTCGTCATTAGTGGAGATATATATTATCTTAAAACTCTTGTGGTTCTTTGGGGGAGATGGATATCAGACTAAAACATGAAACCATCTCTGTCAACATAAACTGATAGATCAACAAAATAAGGAGGAATATGTAAGATGTAAGTAGACAATAAACAAGGTAAATGGTTGACACATAAATCAAACTAGGTAGCCTGATAATAGACGTATGACTTCCTTGCGTGTGTACTTGGAACATATATTCTATCCAAGATTATAAAGGAAATATCAGTAAATCATGTGGAATAGAAATATTTTTTAAAGTTTCCAATAATAATATATTAATGATAGCTATCTAATAGAAGTTTCTGTACCAAATGGTAAGCTGCAAAAAAAAAAAAAAAAAAAATTTAATTGAAAATTAAATAAAAAATTCTTCTTAATAATTCAGTCCTGAAATGTATACATAAACAAAAATTACAGAGTTCATATATTAATTACTATAACATATAACAAGTGCCATAATTGATATAAAATATTATTATATGTGACATATTTAAATCAATGGACTATATATTGTAAACTTGAAGCCATGATAAAAAATAATAAGATAACAATAGGATAATACAAATACAATCATATTAACAATAGTAACAGAAACATACAAAAATAAAAATAATAAATATAAAACCAGAGATAATGAGGTAGAGAAGAGAAGGAATATATAATTAATATACTAAGCCTTTTATTTTGCTAAAGTAACAAGTAACTCATTAGCTAAATTAATGAATAAAAAATAAAGAATATAAATATGTATAAAAGTAAGATATGAAAAGAATTATCATAAAACACATTTAAAAGAGAACATCATCTTTGTCAAATTTTTAACATATTTTCTTACTCTGCCTATCAAGAGAAAGTAGAAATGGAAGCACTCCAAAAAAAGGAAAATACATGAAGCCAGATTCACTTTATATACATCAAATAAACAGGGCTTTTTAGAGAAATGACTAAATCTAGTCCTAGAGCAAGAGAAATATAAAATGTTTCTGAGAATTTTTTTTTTATTTAAGGAGAAAAATATTTCAAAAATTAATGAATTTTTATTGAAAGAACACAGAAATAGGTTGAAAATATTCCTGTTGACCAAATATATGCAATTAAGCTTCACAAAGATTATAAAACATCAAGTAAATAAAAATTGAACCTATAAACATAAGAATAATCAAAAATATATAACAGATTATTTTCAAAGATTCCGAGAATATAAGGAAATCTGCCTAAACTTACAAAATAATGTTTAACATAATAAGCTAATGTGAACAAATGAAATTACTTTAATAATTTTCTACTATGAAGAATGAAATGAACATTTGTCACCAAATATTTATCAATGTACCTGTGTTATAATTTTGCCTTCTGGGTAGAATGGGAGTCAATATAACAACTGATGTAAATTCATGTGATGCTTATTGTCATGGATTAGTGCATGGTGAACCATTTCTAGTAGACCAAAAATTGAGAAACATTTTTGTCAATATGTTTTGGTTAAGTCAATTATGGACAGCAGAGGTGTGTTGTTTACTCATCATAAGTGACTCATTTTTTTTTTTAAGTTTTTAGTTGTTGATGGACCTTTATTTTATTCAGTTGTATGTGGTGCTCAGAATCTAACCCAGTGCTTCACACATGCTAGGCAAGCATTCTACCACTGAGCCAAAACCCCAGCCCACAAGTGACTCATTTTAAGAAACATAATAAGATATATGCAAAATTGGCACTTAAAATGATAAAAATGAAAATACCTGTAACTTGACCTGAAGGTTTTCATATTAGGATACCTAAAATAGACTGGATGTTTTGTAAGTCTCTAATATTCACTGGTATAGAAATAAGAATATAGAAGTATTTCATCATTTGACAAAAATTTTTAAAAATATATTTATTGTAGTGTATTATGTGATTAGAGAGAAGCAAAGTTACTTCACTTTATCATAAATAAATATCTAATTAAAACTGGTAAGCTAACTAGACCAAAAGAAATAATTGAACATATAATACTTAAAGAGAAACCTATAAAGGGGAGAGATTATTATAGAAGTGAAGAATTGTACTTTCTATTAGACTCTAACATTAATGAGTTCTAAGACAAAACTGTTAATTTGTGTAAGAATCTAAAAGATATTTTCTCTTTAATAGCAAAGATGAGCAATAGAATAAACTTTGGTTTTTCCATTTTATTTAATCCTGAAATTTGGCAAGATTTTTTTTAAAACTCTGCAAGATTATGAACTTTAGTGTATAAAAGTAAAATAACTATTTAATCAGTTTCATAATTTAAATTATAAGAGCTGCTGAATATAAAACTGAATATAAACTGAATAACTATATTAGGCTAGTAAGCATAAAGAGTTAATTTTTCTCTTATTTAGACTATGTAAAAAGGACCTTGATGACTATTTTTAGAGTAACTGCAGGGTATTCAAGCATTACTAACTTCACAGAGATGACATTAGAAGACAGAAAAAAAAATAGATCTGGTGTGATCTCTTCTTAGTAAGAAGCTTAATTATTCCTCTTCACTCAAGCTTTAGCTAATGATTGTATTAGTTTCACACATCATATGATGAATTTTGATTTTGACCTTACTTACAAGTGAATACATTGATCTGTTAGAAAATATCATGACTAATTTTATCCAAACATTATGTATTTATTACTGAGTGTAAATTTTTGGAGTCATGGAAATATAAAGAACACACACACACACAGTAGAAGTTACTGATATTAATCTAAAAAATATAGTTTGACATTCATGATTTGATTTGTAAGGTAATCATATAAATTATTTAGGCATATAAGGCTTATATTTTTGTAATGCTTCATTTTATAACCCTATACAGATTATAATATGCTTTGAACTTAAACACATTTTTTATATTTACAATCAGTTTTCAATATTTGCTATGTTTATATTATACATGTATAAGATAAAATTAAAACATGTACATATATATGTATATATATGTGTGTAAAGTCTCCATTAGGAGACTTTAAAGTAGATATTATTTTTATTTTTATTTTTTTACAGACTGCATTTTGACTTATTGTACACAGATTGGGTACATCATTTTGTTTCTATGATTGTACATGATGTAGATTCATACCATTTGTGTAATCATACATGTACATAGGGTAATGGTGTCTGTCTCATTCCACCATTTTCATACCCCACCTCCATCTCATTTCCTCTAGGTAATCTAAAGTTCCTCCACCAAAAAAACAAAGACCTAAAGTTTTCCCTGATAAGTGGATGATGATATACAGATATTATTTTTTAATGTTGTATCTTAAAATGTATTATAGTTTATTATTTAGATGTTCATTAATTTAACTATAATGAACACACCTCCTTTTTTCAACTGCTTCACTATTGACATTATGGCTATAATAATAATTTTTTTTTCTTTTTTGTAGCAATGTCACTAGTTCCTACCCACCAGAGGCCAATAGAACTCCTAGTTGTGAAAACCACATGTCTCTAGATATTTTCAAAAAACTATGTCTCTAGATATTTTCAAATATTTTCTTGTCATGTTTCTCACATGAGAAAGGATATGTGCTCTTCCAAGTAGTGTTTAGATTTATCTTATGAGGTATAGTATCTGCAGATAGACTTCTACTTATAATATTGATTTTCAATATAAACACAAAATATGTATTTGTCAAACATGCATTTAAAAATTACACCATAATGGCGGTATGGATGTGAATATATTTCTCCATTTTTGAACATATTTATTCAGTTATGACCAAAATTTTCTTGTGTAATGATTCTAGAACATACAGAAGAAATATATTGCTGCCTTGCCTTTAGAAGATATCATAGCCCATTTAATCATATTATTTCATCAAGTCCAGTTCCTAGCTGGAGCTTGAGATTTTAGTGTGCTTCCTTGACTCCTCCCCACCGGAGACTTGAGCCCAGGGCAGCTGCCTGCTGAATCCTGCGTGACCACTCAGAGCTGATTTCCTATTTGGATACAACCATGTTCTTTGAGTAATTTCTCTGCATTCTTCAGTTTCATAACGTGATATTGTTTGTATTATGTGTTAAATTACCTCAAACTTAGTTGTAAAGGTTAATTGGGGTCCACTCTAAAGGTTAAGGGGAGAGTAATAAAGACACGAGCACACAGGATGGCAAACAATAAGAAGTGTCCTCCGTGGGGGAGTAAGTCCAGTTTTATTATCTGTTCCAGGATCATATCAAGTTACACTAGGCTACATAGTGCAGTTAGCTTTGTGCATGTGCAGATCACACAACTTGCTTGCTTCTCAGAGTTCACTAGTACCAAAGGTTATTATAACTAGATAATGTCTCTAGGCCTCAAGGACAGAGGAGCTGGAGAGCATTTCTAAGCCATTCAAACAGAAGGTCTATTGTCCTGAGGAGTTTGCTGGACTCAAAGGACTTTCATTCCCCTGTACATTGACTGGCCTGAAATCCCTACACTCGATGACTTAAAATCACACTCATTTATTATTTCACAGTTATGCTTATCAGAAGCAAAGTGTAATGTAGAATGCCCTACTTGTGGTATCCTAGTGCAGAAATCAAGGTACTGGGCAGACTGATTTCTAGTCTTGAGACTCTAGGAAAGAATCTGCTCCCAAGTTCGCATAAGTTGCCAGCAGCTTTGAGTTCTGTGCAACTTAACATCTGGAGGTAAGTCACAGCTCTGAAAAGGTCATTTCCATAGGATCCCCTCCATTTTCTAGCCAGAAGTTGTTTGCCAAACCATTCCCAAGTTTCAAAGACTCTGTGATTTTAAAGGGACCATACATTAGATTGGGATAACTCAAATATTCTCCCTATTGTAAGCTCACTACCTTTATAGCATAACCAAAACACAGGGCTAATATCCATCATTTTAATATTTCCAGGGAATATGTAGGGGTTTTTACACCAGGAGGCAGGGAAGTCTTGTGGACCATCTTACCTAACACATTACCTGTGAATGACTCCTCTCTAAATATTGCATGAAGTTTTCTTTTTTTGAGTTTTATACAACTTCATCAAACCAACTGCATGCTAGTGTGCACCTGTTCTATACACATTATGTTAGAGATAATTTGCCTCAATATTGGCATACAATTAACCCATTAACTATCTTTGCAATATAATATCTAATGATATAATTACATCAAAATCTGATTTATCCTTTTTCTCAAACAAGAGAATCTGATCTGTTATCAATCCGGGAGCTATGAAGAATAAAGTTAAAACAGTGAATTACATATGTATATCTTAATACACAAGCACCAGATAGCTTGACGAATAAACATTTAGGAATGAAATTTACTGAAATAATTTAATCACACCTTTGAATTATTACCTAATGACAAACTAGTGTTTTTACCAGTTTATACTCCCCAAATCAATTTGAGGATGTATTACTGTATATAACTCAGCCAACATTTAATTGTGGTGGTCATTTTAAAAATTGGTTTTGCCAGGTGAGTGAGTGGGTAATGGTATCTTATTATTGATAAAATTATATCAGGTTTGATACCTTTAAAATTTGTTCTTTTGTGGTTCTTCCATAATGGATAATGAGGTTTTGGATATGATTATTGACTCTCTGGATTTATTCATTTTATGTTCTTGTTTTAATATATCACCTATTTTCATTGTATCTGCATTTTACTTATTGATTTCTAAGAACTATTCCCCAACCCTAAAGCTTATCTCCTTTATTGACAATATTGGTGGAAAATATCTTATCTTGTTTCTCTTTAACATTTTCCCCTTCAAAAGTGTCCTAAATTTATGGGGAATAGATTTTTTGTCTATGGAGAATAGCAAGAATTCAATCATGTTTTTCACATTAGGCACCAGTTTTACCCAGATAGCTACAAACAAAAGAGGGAGAGAAAAAATAATAAAGATGCTGTTAAACTATCTTTCTGATGAAGAAATAATAATAATAAAAATCATGCTAATCTTAATAATATAATCTCATCTATACCACGGATCTTGAGGAAAAAGGGAATGATATGTAAAACCTGGTCAGAAAAATTATGTATTTTAAGCTTATATAGCAGGTCTTGGCACATTGTAGCCTATGTGCCAAATCCTGTTTCTTCACGCAAAGGCTTTTGGAACCTAGTTATGTCCATTCATTTATGCATTCATTAAAGTTGCTTTTATGCTATGGTGGCAGAGTCCAATGGTTGTAATGAAGAAGGCACAGCTCCCAAATCTGAAATAGTACTTCCCACCTGGCACTTTAGAAAAAATGTCTGACAGTCTTGTGTCTAAAAAGGTGCAGGATGGTGGATGAGCATGACTTTTTGAGAATAAAATGTGAATAAAGTATATTCAAATAATACAGAGATAATGCAAAAGATACAGATAAGAATAAAAATTCTCCTTAACTATAGAACACCTATTGAGTATCTAAAGAACTTGCAAAGCTTGGGTTATACAGTTTCCATCTTTTATATTGCTATCTGATAAAATTACTACACAGGCTCATTGATCTCAGTTTAGGGGGAAAATCTCTTCTTTTCAGGTCTACATGGTGTTCCACAAGCTCACGCTGATAGTTCTTCCTTTACATGCTTATGTGTTTGCCTGGTATACCTGTTCTAACCACCCCTTAAGGATAGCTTCTACTCTTAAACTTTTGGAAACCAGGATTCTTTTAGTGAATCATTTCTGGTTTAACCATTTGATAATTATGTCACTGTCACTAGCTCTTTTATAATTTCTATGTTCATTTCACTGATTTTATTCTGTATAAGACTTGTTTTGATTTCTTCACATTTTTATCATGTAATTGCCTTAAACATAATCTCAATTGATGTTTTTTGAATAACTTCTTATTAATTGGTTATTTCTAGGAAACATTTTGCATAAATTTATGGCTAAGCAAAAGAGCACAATGGTGTTCTGCTTTCTGTAGTGAACAGAGGAGACAATTGAAATAATTTATATTCTCTAAGACCAGCTGGGCTTACAGTTCTTTAAAATAATGACTAAATCTATAATAAACATATTTTGCGATAGTTTTATTTGTCAAATTATTTAATTTGATTGTGTGATTGTTGATTTTATGTGTCCACTTGTCTAGACTAAAGTATGCCCAGTAGCTAGTAAAACATTATTTCTTGGGTGTTCATGAGGATATGTCCTGAAAAGATGAGAATTTGGATCAGTAGACTGAGAAAGGAGGATTACTCTCACTCTTGTGGGCGAACATCTTTCAACCTGTTGAAGGCCTAGAGAGACAAGGAGAATTTACTCTTTCCATGAGCTGAGAAGACATCATATTCTGTCCTCAGATATCAAAGTTTTGGTTGCTGGGACTTCAGTCTCTAGAACAACGACCAGGAGCTCCCAAGCCTGTCACCCAGACTGGGTCTCAAACCTTTGACCACTCTGATTATAGGACCCTCAGACATGATCTGAATCATGCCACTCACTTTCCTGGTTCTTTGGCCTGCAGATGGCAGATTGTGAGACAAGCCTCATAATTGCATTACCCAGTCCTCCTAGTGAACTTACACATGTGCACGTGCACGTGTGTATACACACACATGCACACACACACACACACATACACACACACAATATCTTTTCTGTTTCTCTCTGGAGAACCCCGATTAATGCATAATAAAAATAAGTTGAGAAAAATAAGTACATCTACCATCACTGCTATGGTAGATGGTGGTCTTGACATACAGCTAATGGGTAAGTCTCTTCTGTTGAACGTTCTCTCAGATGTGTCCTGGAAGCACATCAACCTCCTGCCAAAGTGCAACATGAAGCCCATGCTGGGCTGTTTTTGACAGGAAAATGTGACCTCCTCAAACGTTTGTCAACCAATGGACTAAAATGATTCTAAATTTGTTTAAATGTCTAAATTAGACATGTTTCTAATGTTTTAATTGTTTTGGAAGCCTTTTCTCTTTTTATTATTTGCTCTTTCTCCAAAAGTATACTACTAGATACAATAAAATTATACTGTTATGAAATTTATGTATGTTCAATAGATAATGTTGCATTTGTCAAATGTAAATCAGCATATGCCCTTTATCGTTAGGCCTGTCTCTGTGATAAGTGCTGCTTGTTTTCATACCACGCTGGGAGGGAATTACCACAGCAATGACTGTGTTATGCACTTACTGCTAAGTCAATTCATGGAGGCTACGTAATGGCTTATCAGCTACAGTTGGAAAGAGGCAGAACGTTCTGCATCACCATT
Organism: Sciurus vulgaris; assembly: GCF_902686455.1. Lineage (NCBI taxonomy): Eukaryota > Metazoa > Chordata > Mammalia > Rodentia > Sciuridae > Sciurus > Sciurus vulgaris. The sequence goes on along the minus strand of NW_027632954.1, from coordinate 1,142,541 downwards.
CACAGCTGGCCAGACTGCAAAGCTGCCCCCCACAACACTGCGGCCATCCGACATGGTGGAGAAATGAACAATAATAATGACTGCTGAATATACTGGTTTTCTCTGGAAATAAGATCTAGGTTTTGAAATGAAAAAGATAATTTTTGTTGCTTGTTCAAATACAGAACGTCCAAAAATTTGTATTTTCTGTAACAGCTGAGTATTCAAGTAGTTCTAAATCTTAAAAGACTCCACAAGTATCTTTGTTTGAAAATATTGTTTGAAATATAATATTCAAATGTAATCACATAAAAGTAGTCATCTTTTTCAGTTGAGAGAAAATTAAATTTTCAGATAATCAATTTTTTATCTAAAATGGCTCCTTTATAATGAAAAATAGAAATTGTTGCTCATTTTAAAATGAAATTAGAGAGAAAATGATTTTCAGTATTCATTAGATGAAGGGGGTAGAAAAACAAATATGCCCGTGAAGTAAAAAGCAGGATCACAGAGAAGTTATTTGTAACTGCTTTAAAAAATTATAAGTTCTTATTTGCATTCTTATTCTACTTAGATTTAAATTCAAATGTTTATAATTTCTTTAAGAATATACTACAACTATGTTGGGCTCAGTGTCACGCACCTATAATCCCAGTGCTTCAGGAGGCTGAAGCAGGAGAATTGCAAGTTCACAGCCAGCCTCAGCAACTTAGCGAGACCCTAAACAACTTAGTGAGTCCCTGTATCAAAATAGAATATAAAATGGGCTGGGATGTCGCTCAGAGGTTAAGCACCCCTGCTTTAAGTGCCCTGGTAAGCAAAAAAATAATTATACTACAAGGAGAAAGGCAATGGTTAGCCTCTATAATAAGAAGTACGCTAACAAGTCATGATGCATATTCTACAATGGTGGAAAATAGCTGCAGGGTTTTCAGTGAGAGACATTAGTAGAAAACAAGAGTCAGATGGAAAAGCTGGTACATGTAGTGAGTGACAGACACAATAGGAGCCAGCAGATATTGAAAGGAGCATTAGGCACTCTGTTAGAGTGGTTGGCTATTTGGTACATTAGATGAAATTTTCTAGGTCACTAATTTTTCTTACAATTTATAAACATAATTCTTTATAGTATAAGGTCCATACCTTCCACCAAAATTCATAGATTCTTTTTCTTTTTTTATTTGTTCAAAATAGTTGTACATGACAGTAGGATGCATTTATACCTTTTGATAGATCATACATCAATGGAGTGTAATCTCTCATTTTCCTGATAGTACATGCTGTAGGATGCACTACAACATGCAGTCATATATGTACATGAGATAGTAAGGTCTGTTTCATTCTACTATCCTTTCTCCTGCTCAATAGCTCTTCCCCTCCCTTCACTCCACTCTACCTAATATAAAGTAACTCTGTTCTTCCGTATCCTGACCCCTTATTGTGAATTAGCATCCACATATCAGAGAAAACATTTCACTTTGGGTTTAGCTTATTTTGCTTAGCATGATATTCTCTGACTCCATCCATTTACCAACAAATGCCATAATTTCATTCTTCTTTAAAGTCGAGTAATATTGCATTGTATATAGACAATAATTTGTCAAAATACATCACAAGGAAATGTGCTCATATACATATATATGTATATTTAAATATATATGTTCATATATATCTATATATGTGCATTATATAGATATATACAGATGCACTCAACCAAAACCTTTGCTTTTATACAAAGGACTGAAGACTTACCATGCCCATTCTTTGGGAATTGTGCTGAGTCAACATCACCTTCGTTGTAAAGTGTTTAACAGAATATTACCCCACCTGCATCTATCAGCCAGAAGCACAGGTAAATCAATGGACAGGGTAGGCGCAAGTGAATAGCTAGTATGAGGATTTGCAGCCATTCTACAACACACCTGATGGCCTTGCTCATATCTCCAATGGCCTCTACCCTTAAGTCTATGCCACACACAGCTGCAGCACATACTGCTTGCCATTAATCCACGTGGTGATTGAAAACTCTGCTCCCCTCGGAAGTATGAAGTGCTCAAGTATGAGGGTGCCATTGCCCTCTCAAATGTTGCTGGCTCTTTAGTTGATACTATCTTTTGAACCTAGAAATTATGGGGCCACATTAAACATTGACCTTTAAATCAGTTTGGACCTGGTTTGTTCAACTGTAGTTGATAAATCTTAGCATAATTTTTTAGACACAGTTTTAATAATAATATTCAGTTTCCACAGTAGTATTTAGCTATGTGTCTCAAGCACTTTTAATTTGTCTATATTGTGGGTTCATCCTTGTCTACTACAGTTGTGAAGGACAGAGAAAGATATTATCACCTCTCAATCTTCTTCAACAGACTTCCCACTGGTGAGGTTCTTTTCTCTGAGGCAATCTCTTGCATTCAGATTTGGGATATTATATTTTATGTTTTCTGTTTCAGCATTTGCTGCACCTGCTGGTCTTTGTGCCTTTGTGTTTGCCTGTGTCCTTATTCAAGACTGAGTGCATTTGTTATTTAAATACCTCTTCCCCTGATGGTTGCTGTCTCTCTCCTTAGCTTCCAACAGCTGGGGCTGAGTCTTAGGTGAGGTGCTCTGGACCTCAGCGTGCGAACCTCTGGGGCTACTCTGCCTCTTCCTGGTGCCGTATGGCCTGCATTCTGCTGCCTGCTTGTTTTCAGGCTTATTGGATTTTACTCCTAAATGTGGTTTGCTCTTCTTTTTTAAAGGAAATTCATACTTTTATTCTTCTGGTGTTGTTATGTTCTTGAACCTGCACACAAACATTTTGTCATTTCTGATTTCTCCCATAGAGGTTTCCAGACACTTTGGCAGAACTGAGCCTGAGCCTCAACATATTCCAGATTTTGGTTTTATATTGGTTAGGACTATTTTTATGCCCTTTACAATAAACTTTGTTATATAGATAATGCTGCCCTAGGCTGAAAAGCACTCCAGGGAATGAAGGAAAAAGGCAAATATTTGGCAAAAGGATTAGTGTCCAATTGATAAATGTGAAAATGTGAACATTGTTTCATATAAAACCCTTTATTATTTTAATTGTTTGTAACATTTTATTTTATGAGATCCCTAATAATGTTTATTTAACACTGGCTTATTAACATTATGCTATTTATAGCTACTTTGCATATAATTAAAAATCAAGTATTATTCTTAAAATTCATACACTTTCCCTTCCTCTAAATTGTCAGAGCCTACTATGTAAAAAAATATTTACATAAATGAAGTACATATAAAGCATAATATATCCAATGCACAAAATTTTATTTTCTAATCACTACACTGATAGAATATTTAAATCTTTTTCAAATTTATACTGCATGTTTTGTAAAATAGGAAAGTATTTAGATGTTATACATAGAACTTCATAAGATGTGTTCTGTTTACTTAAAGCTAATTATATATTAAATATTTTTTCTCTTTTTAATAAGTATGTATAGATATGAAGATAAATATATATAGTTAATTGATTATTATATTTTTAAGTGTATGGAATTATGTTTTATTTTCATTTAAAGTAAGTAACATATGAAGTTAATTACTTCCTTTTATCTACAAATTTTTTATATTTTTCTGCATCTAGTCATTGACTTGTATTTATTTCATTTATTATTTTGTATATGGTACTCACTGTATCACCGCCATAATCTCTAAGTCTAAAATTCTTCCTAATATGACCTCTTACCCCAATTAATCTAATTGTCCTTGTTCTTTTCAAATGTATTGCTCCATTGGCATTTTTAATGTAGTAATAAATGTCACTGGATCTACATGGCTAAGGGATTGGAGTATTTCTTTTTATTAATTATTATTTTAATTGTACAACTTTATGATGTTCAAAGCAATAATTTAGTATATGTTATATTATGCAACAATCAAATTAATGTCCAACTCCTTGAACATTTTTACAAATTTGATTAATACATAATAATTGTACATATTTACAGGTGAGAGTGTGGTGTTTCAAACGTGTTTTATAGGTTCTGATCTAATTGGTGTAATTAACTTTGCAGCCGGGGTCCAGCCCTAGCAGTGGTGGGGGATCCTAGGTGGATAGGAGGCGTCGGCGTGGTGGAGAAACAGCAGACAGAGATACCAAGTGTTCTGAGGCTGAGTCTGAATCTTTATTTTACTGTCAACCTTTTTATACATTTTTTCTTTAGTAATGATTATATCATTTTATGGTTAGTTTAAAATAAGAAAAACCTTCAGAAGTACAATCTATGCTTCTTCTCAAAGTACACCTTCCCTCTGTGTGACAGCCCAGACCAAAGCAACCTATTTCCCAGCCAGACCAAAACCACTCTGTCCCCCAACCAAACCAAGGGCACCACAATCTGCCAACCTTCAACCTCCAAGCAACTACGTCACTGGAGTTTCTGAGAAACCACCCCCACCACTAACTCCAGTATTTGACAGTGAAAAGCTTTTACTGTTATTAACAAGGGGCAAAGAAATCAACTTATAGTTAATATTTAGTCTACTCTATTTCATTTAATGGTGGACTACAATCTTATTTTGATTCTCAAAGAATTAGATTAAACATAGGAAAACACAGTTTATATTTATGACTAACCCGAATATTTTTATTATGGAAAGTATTTCTAGAGTCAATTATTAAAACTTGGAAAGCAACAAAGGCTAAACACCACATTTAAGCTCAGAGGAATGCCTCTTTATCCATCTTTATTTAGAGATTATTATATTAAAGTAATCACAGGTTCCTTTTAACTCAAACATAGCTACAATTGTTTATTTTTTATATATTTTATCTATGTATTACTACTAAATTTTCATTGTGTACTATTTTGTGTCCCAATACAGTAACAAATTCCCAATGTTTTTCCAGTAAGTTTCTAATGATACATTGATTATTAATATTAAGAAGCAACTACACATGGAGACATGCCACGCCTATGGCCCCCAAGAGGGAGGATGATCTTTCAACAGAAATGTGTCAAGAGTCTGGTCCTCTACTCCAACAGAGCCATGTCAAGTGTCGAGTCCTCTACTCCAACAGAGCCGTGTCAGATGTTGGAGTGGCAGGAAAAAGATGCAGCACTTTCCTTCTCCTAATCATTGCTGTATTTGGAGACTCTGAAGTCCTCTCTTTTAGTTGTAGTTATTCTTATATAATAAGTTTGATATTGTTATGTAGTAACTGAACACCAGAGATTATGAATTCTAACTGTGCTAGAATACCCATCAACTCACTCCTTCCTTCCCCAGCCACAGGCTTCTAGTCATCACTATGATACCTTCCAGTCCAATCGGTTCTTAAAACCACATATGAAAAAGAACATATGGTATTTGTCTTTCTGTATCTGACTTAATTCACTTAGCATGATGTCCTCGAGTTCCATATAATTGCTGAAAATGATAAGATGCAACTTTCATGGCAAATATGGCTGTCTATATTTCAATAGTTTAATGATTATTTACATGTGAAGATCACTCTTCAAAAGCAGAAATAGTTCTGGTTGAACTGCCACCTAACTAGAAGTGGTGTCTTCACTGGAGGTTCAATTACTTGGTAATTTCTGGACCCAAGGCTAAAGATCCAAATATTTGATAATTTATGCTGGTTCCAAGACATACATACATTAGACAAAAGTCATGTCTGAACATCCTTTCAAAAAGCAACTGGAAAAGTCAGGAAGGATCGTTCATGCCTGTAATCCCAGCGGCTCAGGAGGAGTCTGTGGCAGGAGGATTGGAAGTTCAAAGCCAGTCTCAGCAACTCAGTGAGGCCCTAAGAAACTCAGTGAGACCCTGTATCTAAATAAAATATAAAAAAAGACTGAGGATGTGGTTCAGTGGTTGAACACCCCTGGGTTCAATCCCTGGTACCAAAACAAAAAAGCAAACAGAAAGTCTGGAGATGCCTACTCAATGATATCTAAACATCTTCTATCATTCTAATTTTCCTGAAATATTCTGTTTCAGAGTAATAGATAGGAAAACACATTTTATAAATTTTATATGTGTACTTTATATAATTTTAATACAAACATTATTTTAGACCATCATTTATTAATATTAATTATTATTATTTTATGCCTGCTTTTCATTAAGCCTCATTTTAACCAAAAAAGACTAAAATTCAGACTTAAATTATTTTGTTTCATAAATAATGTCAAATAAACACATATTTGAAGTAAAAGTTTGTGTATTTTATATTTTCCTGTATTTTATAACAGTATAATTAGATTAGAAGTTCCTTGAATTTTGAGAGTCTAGTTTTAAACTTATTTTCACTACTAAAGTTCATAATTTGGAGTCTATGCTTTTGCCTATTTATCAGAATAAAATAAGGTTTCAGGTGACATTAAGTGTGGCAATACGTTCACAGGTTTCTTCTATGCAGCAATTTCCATATGATATTTATATATATATATACAATATTTCCATATATATCTATCTATTTACATATCAATGTATATCTGGTATTTCACAATTTTAGTTGATAGTCCTTAATTCATTACACATCATTCTCATAATACAGAAAATATTTATCGATATTTGAATTGATGAAAAACCCAAGATATGTCAATATATATACATGTCTTTTCAGGTTATTTATGATTTAAAAGATTTTTATTTAGTTTTCATCATTCCATCAATATTTCTAAATAAATGTATCTCAGATGCATATTATTCACACACAATTTTCACAATCTAAAACATTTTATCTATCTCAATTGTGAATAGTTCAATAAAGATGTATGGATTCAGAAAAGGGCCTATGAAAATGTTTTGGTTATGAAGATTTTTGGTTTTAAAATTTCAGACAAAGTGTTGGTGACTGATTTGAAGTCTCAGAAATATAGAAACTGAGGTGAAGGTAACAGGTAACTTTCATCTGCCCTCATGGACTCCACCAGCAGCTATGTGGTAGTAGGTGCTTGTGCCAGACTAGTGGTATTTCCAGATTTTATAAAGCATCAGATGCTTTTTAACTTTGAAAGAATATCAGTGTTCTTCTACACCTTACTTATTTTCTATTCTATTTTTTCCTTTATTTCCTTACCATTCTTTCACTACATATTAATTGATGACAACTTATTGAGTGGTTAAAATTCACTGTAGAACTTTAGATTCAATTTTTTTTCAACCTTTAGATGTTCAGGAATCTGTAAATGGATATCAATATGTTTTTGATCTCCTAAAACTTTGAGATATTCCACATCTTAAATTCTAAGTAAAATACGGGATTTAGACCTATTCTCTACACAAAATGGTAGAACAAGAGAGTAAAGGGTGAGGGAGGGAGTCAAAGGAAAGGAAAAAGAGAGAGATCCCTATATAAGGTCCATGTTTCTAAACAAATGGTTCTTCTCTTCACGAAATTAAGTTACTTCTTGCACACTAATTCCTCATAAGTACTTCATTCATTCCATTCCCGTATAATTGATAATAAGTTGATTCTAGCAATTTCCATAGTTAAACATGAGAGTAACTACAGGAACATTTTTTTCTTCAGCTACTCCTGCACTTACCTTCTGAACAAAACCACTCACTACAGAAAGAAGAGCTGTTGTGTCCCTATTTCCTGTATTCTGTGTTGCCGGGTATTGGGAAACACAATTTAGCAATGTGTTTAGAATTGCCGTAGAAATAGTTTTCTTTACATTTAATTTATATATCGATTTGTGTTGTTCCCAAATACCTAAACCCCTAAAATTACTGGAAGATAGCATTTATCTTATGTCGTCAAAGGTTTCATATGTTCTCTGATAATACACATTATTTTCTGTGTCTATATGATCCATCATATATTGTAGAAGTAATAGATTTGTACATACTGTTATTTTCAGTGTGTTCAGAATGACTTGCTTGTGGATAAAGGAAGAACTATCACAGGTTGCATCGCACCCAATATTTTAATATGTGCTTTAAATATTTTCCAGCTAACATGAGGCTGGAATTTTCACTAAGGTCCTGACAATGTCTAAATCAACATCAGCACTGGCATCTCTATATTCATTCATACTTCCATGTATTAATAAGTTCACAATTATTTGTGTATTAAAAAAAAAAAAAACTGACCAAAGGGATGTAAATAAAAAGAACCAATAAAATGGGCAGAAAAAAAAAAGAATAATAAGAAAAGAAAACAGCAAATGTCATTGAAATTGTCAAAAAAGAAATAAAATTATCCCAGATAACACATGATATGGTCCCATATATGCAAGTCCTAAGCATGCTTCAAAATCTGACAAAAATTGTGAAACTTATTTTGTGACTGAATGTATTAAAAACATGATTTCTTTCATGCACCTATAAAGGAATTCAAGAGAATTCCAATTACCTGGTTATTTTTAACTTAAGATCACTTACCAAGTTTTCTTTTTGTCATTTATTTCTGAGCAGAAAACATGAAATAGCAGCTAAATTGAAAAGGAAGGCTACTGTATAGATAGATTTTAACCAAAAAAATCTGAGTATACATTTATTTTTTTAGCAGGAGAAATACACATGGTATTGTTGACTTTTTCAAAGACATCTAGGATATTTTAAAAGTAATCATTATTAAAATGAAATTTGTAATCTTGCATTTCTGAAAAAGTACCCAAATTGATTAAATAACATCAAATGTGGAAAAGTGTGGGGAACATTTGTTTTAATGACATAATAAAATACTTATTTGGACAAGGAGATGGGAGAGAATTAGGAAAATTATTACCCACGTAAAGATATCTGGCTGAATATAGTAGAGCACACCTGTCATCCCTGTGACACAGGAGGCTGAAGCAGGAGGATCACAAGTTCAAGGCCAGCCTCAGCATTTAAGTGAGACCATATTAAAATAAAAAGTAAAAAGAGCTGGAGATGTAGCTCAATGGTGGAGCTCTCCTGGGTCTAATTCCAAGAATAAAAAAATTAAAGGATAACTGAAACATTTTATTTTTTTTTTAACCTTAGGATTTCCTCTCTAGGAACCAAATGATTTCGTCACTATTCAAAATTAATCTGGAACAAATGTGAAAAGTTTATTGCTCATGAGCTTTATTTAAAGAAATTAATCCAGCAAAGAACAAGTTGTTTGGGACAGGATATAGTTGTGAGCAGGGTTGTTAGGGAAAGCCTTCCTGAGGAGGCACCTTTTGAAAAAGACATGGAGATTTGAATAGGAAGACCATTCTGGTCAGTGAATCTGGTTTAGGAGTGGGTAATGTAAAATAATATTAAACAGCAATAAGGAATCCAATGTGGCTAGAGTGAGCAGAGGCACATAGTAGAGTCCTGGGTTCAAGGAGGAATTGCCAACTGATTTGTGTGTTGTAGACAGTATCTTTTCTCTGATGAAGTAGCTTGGGAGCAAACCACGGTTAGGAGCTTTCCTTTGTTTCCAAAAGGTACCCTTGGACTAGCAGGCAAGACAGACACCTGGTGGCACAGGTGGTGGAAAGTACAGATCTGAGTAGTGGGCATATGGAAGGAAGAGAAGATATTAGTTCTAGACAGGTTAAATGTAACATGCAAAATGCTTAATATATTCATGTCAGATAATCAGTAGAATACATTCATTGGACTTGAAGCATTTAGTGGTCCTCAGCAACATCACCCAGGGAATGGCCAAAGATAGATACAAATAGGGCCAAGGAAGAATCTCAGAAATACCCACTGTGATGGCCCAGAAGATGATCAGAACTTCAAAGAGTCAGAAGATACGAGCAGTGAAGATAGATATAGGCCAGGAAAGGGAAGTCTCCTGGAAAGCCATGAATAAAGGTTGTTCAAGAAATGGGGTCTAATCATCTGTATTAGATACTCTGAGTGGTCAAGAAATTAAGTGTTGCCACGAGTGAATGGACTGGCAAAGTGGATGTCATTAGTGACTTAGGAAAGAGCATCACAGTGGTGGTCTGGAGGAACTGACTGAAAGGAGCTTAGGAAAAGGAAAAGGGGAAAACTGAGGACAAAAATATACACCATCCTCCTAAGTTTTATTCTACAAAAAGGGAACAAAGAAATATAGTGGAATATGTTGGATGGGTAACAATGAGGGATGTTTTGTAATGTTTGTATGGGATTAAAGGAATAAAAACATGTTGTGTTCTGATAGAGATATTTCAATGTACTATGGTTAATATTAATTATTCTTCTATGGATATGCTAATTACTCAGACCTCATCATTCCACGTGTGAACTGAGATATCACATTGCACCCCACAGATATTTATAGAAAATGTGTCAAAGAAATTTTAAACATACACATACACACGCACACACATAAGTCATCCCTTCCTCAAAATCTTCAGAAAGCCATGGAGAAGGGAGGCTGTAAATGCAAAACAAAATTTGAACATAAAAACATTATTTAAAATGTTAGTCAACTTTTTCACTGCTGAGGCTAAATGGCCTCACTAGTACAATTGCAGAGGAGGAAAAGTTTATTTGGGGGTTCATGGTTTTAGAGGTTTCAGTCCATAGACAGCAGGCTCCATTCTTCAAGGATTGAGGAGAGGCAGAATATCATGGTGGGAGAGGGTGGTGGAGGGAATCAATTCACTTGGCTATCAGAAAGCAGATAGAGACTCCACTGGCCAGACACAAATATATACTCAAAGACACATCCCCCAGTGCCCCACCTCCTCCAGGTACACCCCACCTGCCTTCACTTAGCACTCAATTAATCCCATCAGGCCATTAATTCACTGATTGTGTTGAGGTTCTTGTAACCCAAGCATTTCTCCTCTGAACCTTCTTGAATTGTCTCACTTGAGACCTTTTGGGGGATACCTCATATCTAACCATAACAAATATGATTAAGTAGAGAAGCGGGTGAGAGGTGATCAAGGTAAACACACAATTTCTAGAAAAATATGTTCTCAGTACAAGAGAAGTTTAAGTGAGTGACAAATTAAATGTGGAGAAATTTAACATTTGAATTATGAACAGTTTGGTGACAATAATGATGATGGTAGAGTATCTAGCTCAGAGGAAGCCAGGTTGGTAAATGAATGAAACAGTGTGCTACTGATATATCTTGCTTCCTCAATGAAATGAAGGCAGTCACCAGTCCGTCCTGAGCATCAGAGATGTTAGGAAAAAGTGTGATTAAATCAGGGACACTTGGGATCTCTGTGGAGCATCAATGACTCACCTGAAGATAGCGGCCACACGTCCAAAATTTACCCTCAATCATGATCAAATGTGCAAGCTTAGGGCAGAGCAGAGCTGGGTTTCAATTTCCAACCCTGTTTGCAGGATTGAGGTTTTAAAATTCAAATACCTAGGAAGCAGGCAAGACTACATTTTCTAGAACTGAGTATTTTCAAGAGAGTGAATCTAATCATAAACTATAAAAATTTGAGTAAAAAGAAACAGGGGCAGAGATCAAATTCATGAAAAGATTGATTTAAAAATCCATTCTGGAGTAAGACTTCCTGGTAAAATATAAGTTTCTAGTTAAATTTCAGTTTCAAATGAACAATAATTTCATAAACAATTATGTTCTAAATATTGCATAAGGTATACTAAAAAGTATCTTGTGAAATTTAAATTTAGCTGGTTGTTACCTGTGTGCTTTTTTGGTTGTTTGTTTTGTTTTTTGTTTTTTGCTGCATTTGACATTCTGCTCTGGAGGAGTAAAAAGATTTTGGAGGTTGGAAAACTGGGTTCATGACATGAAATATATAAGTGATAGCTTATGTAAAAATTAAGTAGTTATAGTTATTTGTAATGAGGCTAATTGATTGTGATTGAGCAATGGAAGATGGAAATTAAAATTATTATGGTTCCAAACTAAAATTTCTATAGCAATAGTCTGGATTTGTACAAAAACAAAAAATCATTATTTATTCATGTTATTTAATGTTTTATAGCTGGATAAAGTAACCTGTTGTCAATAAGTTATACATACAATTTTGTGTTACTCTCCACACTGGAATTGGAATTTAAATGTATTTTTGAAAGGTAATAAGGAAAGCCTGATCTGTTTAAAGGTGACATTGTAAAACATGTCATTTTATCACTTTTTCCATAAAAAGAAAGTTGAACGCTCTCTTAGCTTTTGTTTGATTCATGGTTCAGATGTAACGTTGTGTTGTGTTATTTGTCAAAAGTGCTGACTTTCCTGAGATAAGGCTCTTCCTCTCACCTTGCTCCATGTTAGAATGGCTCCAAAATAGGCTAGATTTGAACTCAATTAGAGTTCTGTTCAAAAGACTGAATTTTGTTATAAAGATTACTGTAATCTCAAAATAAACAAGGAATATAATATCTAAAAATTATTATGGTAAAAATATCATAAAACTGACTATTTTACAAGGATGCTTAGATCACTAAAAATTAAGGCAGAGATTAAGACACATATTGAGTATACTAAAGAAATTTTAGTAAAATCCTAATAAGCTTCAGAGAAAAAGCAAGCATAAATGTAATATGTCTAACAATGCTAGTCCAAAAGGGGGTAGAGAAAAATAAAACTGTATGGGCAGAACATGCTCTGTTCACCTCAAAGTAGTGAGAACAAATCTAGTTTCTCAAAAATTGATGAAGTTAGAGAACATAGTAAAATTAACTCAAATAATATTCAAAATGATTATTCAAGAGTTACCCTGAACATTTTCACTTTAGGAAAAAAAATAAAGGAACAATGTGGAACCAAAAAGATGCAGGGAAAATAAGGAAATCAAAGTAATATGGTCCATTCAAAACTAATTTTGTCAACATTATCATTAAATGTCAATATATTAAACAATGCAATAAAATGGTAAAAGAATGGCCAATGAGAAAACAAAATACAACTATGTGCCATCTGAAGCAAATATTCATATTCAAAGATACAAGTAGGCTCATCACAAAGGAACGAAAGAAGCATTATTATGTCAAACAGTAACCATAGAAAAGTTGCAATAGGTACAACTATTACACAATGGTCATAAAAAGAACAAAAAGTTACTCAAGATAAAGACAGATATTTTTAAATGACAAGAATATCAGTGAGGAACACTTAGTACTCCATCTTCAATGTGGACAGAAAATTATACGGAATATCAGCAAAGAAGTAGAAAGTGGGCAGTAACTGTACTAGGTAAGACCTTGACCTAAGGAGCACTCAGAGATCCACACGCTCAGCAAAGCAGAAAGCATATTTTGTTTCCAAATTCATGTGGAACATTTTCTAGGTAAGAAGACATACTAAGAGATAGACAAGTCTTAAAATAATTGGGCATGTACAAAACATTCTCAGAAATGTGAGAATAATTAGAAATTAATGACAAAGAAATTTAGGAAATATACAAATAGATGTAAATTAAAAATTGCACTTGCAGTTAACTATATACTCAAAGAAGAATCTACAAGGGAAATTAGTAATGAATTAAAATGAGAACACAACATCACCAAGATTAAGTCATAGACTTAAAGCACAGTTTAAAAGAAAATTTACAGATGCAAACACCAAAACAAAAATAAATAAATCTGGCTGGGGAAAGAGCTCAGTAAGTAGAGTGCTTGCCTCGCAAGCACAAGGCCCTGGGTTCAATCTCCAGCACCACAAAAAATCAATCAATCAATCAATCAATCAATCATTTAAAATGGAAATAAAAAAGATCTTAATTGAGAATTTATTTATTCCACCCACACATACACAAAGAAGAAATAGAAGAAAACCAATATCAGGTTAATTCCCAAAGTGAAAAGAGAGAAAATAATGAGATTTATAGTGGAAATCAATGATCAGAAATTGTGAAGAATTACAAATATCAACAAATTCAAAGTTAGATCTTTGAAAAAGCCAACAAAATTCATAATATTTATGTAAGTGACTAAGAAAAACAGAGGCTACTAAAATTATGAAAGACAGGAGAAAACGAGGATTTATTACCACTGACCTTACACAAGTAAAAAAAAAAAAATGTAAAATTATATTATGAACAACTTCCTGCCAACAAAGTATAAAACTTCGGAAAAACTGAAAAATTCCAAGGGAGAAACAGACTTCCAAAGAGGACTCAACAAGAAATTGAAAATCTGATAGTCAAAAATGAGATTGAATTAGTAATAAGACAAAAAGAAGCCCAGGACCAGATAGCTTCCCTAGTTAAATAGCTGAAGTTTACAAAACTGCTAAAGAATGATTTAAAAATTCTTCACAAATTTTTCCAAAATAGAGAGATGTGGGAACACAATTCATTTCATTTTATGAGGCCACTAGTACACATAAGGCAATCTTGAAGGTAGTGCTACAAAACTACAATCACTACCATAAGCAAATCAAATGCTGAAATGTATCAAAATGATCACACAATATAACTAAGTGTCTTTCCCAGATTCAGCACTTGACAATCAACCAATGCATTCATTTATCAAATGAGTAAAGGAAAAAAAGTTGCATGTTCATATCACTTCATATAATGGGCAAACGTTTGAAAATACATCCCATAGCTATTCATAATTTAACACAATGGTAGTACCAACGACAAACCTGTCAGCATTCTAGGAATACAAAACTTTACCAACTTGTTAACGCTCTATGAAAAACTTCAGCCACTTCATACTGAGATTAAAAATGAGACTCTTTCCCTGCAGGATCAGGAGCAAGGCTAATAGGTCCTCTCTGACTGCTGTGATTCAACATAGTACGCAAAATCCTAGCCAGTACAATAAAACGAAAAACAGAAATAGACTGTACCCATATTGGGAAGAAAGAAAGAATACTGTCTAGGCAGGCGATGTGACTTGTGATTATCCACGAAGAAAATGCCAAATAAATATACACATATATTATACACATATATTAATTAAAAATACAAAACCACCCCTGTACCGAGTGAGTACAGCAATATCATGGGATGTAAAGGTAATTCCACATCAAACTTGAATTTGGTTTTTAAAGTCATTTTCAAGTTATACAAGTCTACCAATTGGAGTTCTGTGTTTCGGTTGTAGAAACTAATTTTACCGAAAACAACATTGCGTTATGCCACTGTGCATTCTGCTAAAAGAGGAACAGCCATTACATCTATGTCTGTATCTATCATACCTATTATATCCTAAATATCACGTGAGTTATTTTGTACACATAAATTACTAAGGTGATAAAATAGATGACTAAGTTCTATATTCAATGTTCTTTTTATAAATGCATGTAAAATTGAATTCTCTCAGATATGAGTACCAAGCAATGCTTTTTGTAAAACTAGAGATTGTAAAACCATGTGACTAAATAATTTTCTTCCTGAGCTGTCTGGCGATGAATCCTGATTCAGTCATTCTGTGAACAAAACTTCAGTTCATCCATTCATTATTCTAAAGCAACTGGATTTATTTTATGTTATATCCACTCACCTTGATATTCAAAGGCCCTTTCACAATATACCTAAGGAACTAATGTTAAAGAAAAAAAAAACTATAAAAAAATAGCAAGAAGATCGGCAGAGTAGAGAGAAGGGAACAGGGAAAGGGAGAGGGGAGGGAAAGCAGAAGTACTGGGGACCCATGTGGAGCAAATCATATGCCATGCTTGGATCGTTATGTAGAATGAACCCTAAAAGGAACTAATAAATTTTTTTTGTAATTAAAAATGGGAAAATACACAAAATCTTTTTGACATTCACTTAAAAACATATTTAGAGACCAATCTGCTTGTCCCCCTTGGCTCCACTCACCAGGCATTTCCTGGGTACAATGCACAAAGGAAAGCCCTTCACATGGATAGAGGTGGACCCCATCTGCCTTGGAGAAATGGGTTTCATGCTTGCGCCTCAATTTCCACAGAAGTAAATATTCTCTTCATTTTCTCCTCAAAAGTTTTTTTTTTTTTTTTTATTTTGCTTCAAAATGGAGAGCTGAAGTAAAAAAAAAGAAAAATACCTAGAAAAAAGTTGATGAGGGAGCCTCATGGTATTCATTAAGTTTTTAATGAATGATGTGCCATGAACTAATGCAGGGATATGTGACTTCCAGCTGAAACGCCCAAGTTCTACCGAGGTCCTCAGACACACAGGATGCACTCTGTGCAGGGCAGCTTTCTCAGTGTGGACCATCGTCCCTCTCCTTGTTACTGCCATTGGGCCAGGTGACCTGTGGCCTTAGTAGGTGAGAGCAAACACCTCCATCTCTCTTAATATTTCCAATCCATGAAGCTATTATTGCTTATTGTTGAAATATTACTTCCTGCAATTAAGCATCCTGTGAAGATAATTTGAATTTATGTTGCTTGTTTCATAAAAAAGCAAAGTTTATTATACAATATTAAGATTCTCATTAGCTATCTGGTTAAGAGCTGATATAATCACACATAAAGGAGTAGCCCTGGCCACTTTTGAAGTCATTTTTTTCTGAAGTTTTGTTGGACTGTTATTAAATAAAAGATGATGGGTCTCCCTAAATACACACAGATAGACAGAGACCACAGTATAGAAGCACTAATCTTTGAATGAATTCTTAGTGTACAATTCAACTACCAAGAAATGAACACACAGTTGTTGTGGACAGCTTTGTCAGGAAATAGATGTGAATGCACACACCTCTGAATATCTGGATATTCACAAAAGGCCTCCTATTCCAGCTCTCCATCACATGCCCCTGTCCCAGAAGAAACAGCTGTCCTGAGTGCTAACCTCACATGTTTTCCTCACTGTTTTCCTGTAGAATCATACTGAATCATATTATTTCTTTTTTTCATTATGACTTCTTATGCTCAACTGTCTGATTATGATTGACAAATAACATATACAGCTTATTGTGATATGTCATCATTGCCATTGACATGTTTATTAGTAAGAATTCTCTAGAGAGAAAAAATGCATACATACACTATGTGTATGGTTATATTATTTTTCTCTTCTCCACATATGTCTATTTTTTCTCTCTCCATATATGAATATATGTATATACATATATGGATACATTATTTTTTTAAAAAAATATTTTTAGTTGTAGATGGACACAATACCTTTATTATTTATTTATTTATTTATTCATATATATATATATATATATATTTTGTGGTGCTGAGGATTGAACATGGTACCTACATGTGCTAGGCAAACACTCTACCACTGAGCCACAACCCTGGTCCTGTGTACCTTCTTTTTTATTATAAGGAACTGGCCCAAGAAATTATGGAGATTTTGTTGCCCCAAGAATTTTAGGATGAATTGGTAAGCTACAGAGCCAGGACATGCAGTTCTAGTCCAGAGGCAAGATTTTTTTTTTTTTTTTTTTTTTGGTACTAGGGTGCTTAAGTACTGAGCCACATCTCAGCCTTTTTCAGTTTTTGTCTTGTGACAGGGTCTCACTAAGTTGTTAGGACCTCACACAGTTGCTGAGGTTGTGTGTGAGCTTAAGATCCTCCTGTCTCAGCCTCCCAAGATTTTGGGGTTACAGGTATGCACTACTGCACTGGTAGAAGAATCCTTAGTTGGGCAAAGTCTGTCTTTTTGTTTTATTCAATCCACAACTGATGGTTTGAGGTCCACTGATATTCTAGAGGGAAATCTGGTTTACTTAGTCCATTGATTTAAATCCTAATCTCATAAAATACCCCCCATACACCCAGAAACACACAGCCTAATGAAAGACTAATTGTCCTGGCACAAGGGCCCTGTGAATTTGACATAAAATTTCCTGTTGAAGTATTTATTGTAACATCATTTGCACTTCAAGCTTTTTATCCATTCCAAGGTTGATGTGCATAATGGCTTCTTTCCTTGAGGAATTAATTCTAAAACAAATAGAAACACTAAACACCCCTTTGGGGAAACCACTTCTTAAAAGAGCCATCTTTCTCATGCTGCCCTTAGGAGATGTCTTCATAATAAATCAAGGCTCCACAATATATGGACTCTTGAAATCTGTTTTCTAAGTTTATCTTATAAAATTTTCCATTTGTTTGCTGATATCCCACAGTTTCAAATATTGTCATTTCAGAATGCCTTCATATCTAAAAGGGTAAATGGCTTTTTTTTTTATTCTTTAAGATTGTCTTGACTCATAACTCTTTTCATTTTGTTAGATTTAAAGTCACCTTGAGATTTTATTCAAAAAGCTAGAACTGTGTTCATTTCATTGATGCTTTATTGAATGAAAAAGTCCAATCTGAGGAGACTTTAAATCTTCAAGAATATCTTTTTTTTTTTTTAACTAATATCTGGTCTTAAAACTTGAACAGATGGTTTTTCTCCCATTTTCATAAGAATGAAAAAACCAAGGAAGATCTCCTCCTAAGCCGCATTCCCTTGAAGACCCATTGCAACAGGTCTGTATCTCCATTTCTCCAGAAACACAAAGGTTTTCATGGTATGGATTCCTCCAGAAGATGTCTCAAAACTAAAGAAATCAATGTGTTCAAAATCACTTTACACAAAGGCAGGAAAAAGTTAACAACAGATGTTAACTATTGCCAAAGATGGTATTATGATCGTTTTTATTAACTGTTACACCGGATATTATAAAGGGTTTGTATTGGAATCTAGATTATCAAAAAGGTAAGCAAAATTACATGTCTATGGGTAGCATGAATTCACTGAATAGTTTTTGATAAGATCTTGAAATGCAACCCATTTTATAAAATTTGAATGGTATTTTCCTATAATTAACTAAACTATATGGATTGATTGGAATGATTGAGACAAATATATTATTATTTCTTTTAAAGTTTATATAATTCAAATCTTGTTTCATATGTGGAATACTCTGAGTCTTCCTGTTATACACACAAACACACATGCACACAGATATACTTGCATTTCTTGTTAATAGATCAATTTAGAACAATATTACTCTCACAGTGAATTTAAATGGCAAGTACAGATTTATCATTTGTTTTCTGAGTGGACAGGTGCACAGTCTCTCCATATATATATTTTACAGTCCTAAGCATATGTGAGAATAGTTTTAGACTTATGCAAATGTAAGGATAGTACAGAGGCTGAATTGCTGGTTGCCCTATTATTAAAATCTTATTATCTGTATGGCACATTTGTGAGAATTATAAAACCAATCTTGAAATTTATTATTAATTGAAGTTCATATTTTATTCAGATTTCTTAATGTATCCTAATGCTGCTTTTCCCTTGCAGGATACTATCCGGATTGCACATCACTCTAGACGCATGTGTCTGTCAGATTCTCATGCTTTTTCCTGTTTTTAATGACCTTGAGATTCTAAAGGGTGATAGTCCAATTGGTTGTAGAATCTTCACAACTGGAATCTGTTTGGGTGTCCCTTGGTTAGAACAGCTGCATGGGAAGACAATGCAGGTCATGCATCAGTCTCACCCACGAAGCCAAGCCTACACACAAGGAAGTAGATTTGTTGAATTCCGCTGTCAGTACTCTCTTTTCGGCCTGGTTCCATACTGTACTATTTGGGGAAATGTAAATGTGCCCATCTCACGTTCCAGTGGGGAATTTCTGTCCGCCTCCGTGAGGGAGGAGAGTCTGTATACATTATTTGGAATTTTACTCTCCTGGTGATTTACTCTTCCCCTTCACTTCTTTGTTAATGGCATGATTTGCCTTTAAAATATGGACTTGTGGGTATGTGGCTTATACTGTGGGCTATCCATGCACAGTGGGCATGGACTTTTACTGCCCAAATTCTTACAACTTCTGTTTTTGAGAGATTACTTGGGTCAGCTCTTGGGTTCTTCCATATGCACTGACCTTTATAGGATTTTTACTTATTTTTTGAGTGCTTCCTTACGTTTTGCAATTAGAAAATCACCTGCTCATGGTATTCCCTGCCCCTGTTCTAGAATCTGCCTTTTCAAGGACCCCTCCTTCTGTTCATTTAAGAGAGGTGTTAGATGTGTTCATTGCTCCCAGGGTATTGCTACTTCTGAGCCTTCTGGGCTGACAGTGCTGTTTTTGACTCCTGCATAAACAATATATATCTATAAATATATCCACATTTCTCTATCTGAATTTATGTCTTTTTTAAAAAAATGAGTTTATGTTGATTTCTGCAATCTCAATCGTCAGGTGACGAATTCCAGCTTCCTCCCCTGTCCCATCCATAACCTCCACTTCAGCAATGAGAAACCCGGTTCCCAGTACCCCTGACATTTCTCGTTGACTGGGTCCCAGTACTCACACATGTTTTTTTCAAAATTATTAACTCATATACCTCGGGGAGTGGTGTTACCAACTGAGAAACAGTGCTTGTGCGTTGTTTCTCTTATTTTTAATCCCACAGAGCACTTGCAAAGGTTACTTACATTAGTGTGACCCTCCATTCCCTTGCCAGAGGTAGTTCTGTAAATAGGTAACAGGAAAATTTAGAAATAGTGTTGAAACAGCACTTCATGAGTCTTCTGATAACATCCTAGTCACTGATTCTTCATCTTTTTAAAAGTTAAAAGTATGACTTCTAACACCATAAAATTAATTTTACTTTTAAATCTGCGATAGAGGAATGCAATGTATGTAATGATGCATGGACATATTTTTATGGTAAAACAAATAATAACCAAAGCATGCATTGCCAATTTTGAGGATTTATAAAATATAGCTTTCATAAAACAGAATATAATACAAAAAAACAAGAAAACAAAAAATACTACTACTGAATCTTACATTGATTTGTAAAGCTTTAGAAAACACTAAGAACATTGCCCCAGACTGATTCCAGAAACTTCTACTCTCACTGCAATATGGGAGACACCCTTGTAGGTGGGGAAGTCTGTTCTGGTGGGTCTGCAGCTGTACTTCCTCTGAACTTCATTTTGCATTTTCCTAATAGCAAATAAAATGAGCAAGTGTCCTTAAGTTTTCTGGGTATTTGAGTACCTTCCTTTAAAGGCTTAGTTAAATCTCTCTTCAGCTTACTTAGCAGATTGTCTACTCTTTCATCTTGATTTTAGTTGTGTTTTATATATCCTGAATATGAACGGAAGAATACCTTGCCCACCTCTGTGGTTTGCTCTTGCCTTCTGTTTCCTTCCTTCTTTTCTTCCTTTCATTCCTTTCAAATAAATATTTTCAAGGATTAATGTTTGTCTATTTATTAACATTTCAAAAATTTTGTGTTTGAAGATTCAATGTAGAGACCTTAATGACCATTTTAAATAACATATTCTCTAATACTTTATTTTACTCATAATATTCTTACATACGATTATAAAAACCTTGAGTTTGCCTTTTGGTATATTAATTGAACCCTTACAATATTTCTGTTTATATGTTTTTCTAAAGATTATTTTATCATCAATTTGTTGTATTATCTTTATTAAGCATTATGTTTAATATATGTACTACCTATGCATGTGTATGTATATATCAGAGCTTTCTATTCTCTTCCATTTGTCAGCTTTGTTTTCTATTTTTCCAATAGAGCCATACTTACATTATTATTATTATTATTATTATTATTATTTTAATTATTTTTAAGTTTTTGCAGACTGCATTTTGATTCATTGTACACAAATAGTGTCCATCATTTCATTTCTGTTTGTGCATGATGTAAATTCATACCATTCATGTAATCATACATATACATAGGGTAATGATGTCTGCCTCATTCCATAATTTTTCATACCCCTTCCCTCTCATTTCCTTCTACATAAAGTTTCTCCATTCTTCTCTCACTCTCCACCCGCCAATCCCCATTATATATCATCATCCACTTATCAGTCAAAACATTTGGCCTTTGGTTTCTTGGGATTGGCTTATTTCACTTAGCACGATATTCTCCAATTTCATCCATTTATTTGCAAATGCAATAATATTATTATTCTTTATGGCTGAATAATATTTCATTGTGTATATATACCATAGTTTCTTTATCCAGTCATCTATTGAAGGGCATCTAGGTTGGTTCCATAATATAGCTATTGTGAATTGAGTTGCTATAAATATTGATGTGATTGTGTTACTGTAGTATGCTAATTTTAAGTATAAACTGAGAAGTGGGATAATTGGGTCAAAAGTGGGTCCATGCCAAGGTTTCTGAGAATTCCTCACACTGCTTTCCAGACTTGTTGCACCAATTTGTAACTCCACCAGCAATGTAAAAGTGTACCTTTTTTCCCACATCTGTAGTAACAAAAATCACATGGTATTGGCACCAAATTAGACAGGCAGACCAATGGTACAGAAGAGGAGACAGAGAGATGAACTCACATAAATATAGTCACCTCATACTAGACAAAGTAGTCAAATCATACAATGTAGAAAAGATAGCCTGTTCAACAAGTGGTGCTTGTTGAAAACTGGAAATACACATGCTGTAAAATGAAATTAAATCTCTTGTCTCTTACCCTGCACAAAACTCAACTCAAAATGGATAAAGGACCTAGGAATTAGACCAGAGACCCTGCACCAAATAGAAGACAAAGGCCTGAATCTTCATCATCTTGGCTTAGGATCAGACTTCCTCAACAAGACTCCCAAAGCACAAGAAATCAAAGCAAGAATCAATAAGTGGGATGGACTCAAACTAAAAAGCTTTCTCTCAGCAAGGATACAATTAAGAATGTGAAGAGAGAGCCTACAGAGTGGGAGAAAATCTTTTCCACACACACACTTCAGATAGAGCACTTATCTCCAAAATTTATAAAGAACTTACAAGATTTTACACCAAAAGTACAAAGAACCCAATCAATAAATAGGCCAAGGAACTGGACAGACACTTTACAGAAGAAGACACACAGGTGATTAATAAATATATTAAAAAGTGTTCAACATCTCTAGATATTAGAGAAATGCAAATTAAAAGAACTCTAAGATTTCATCTCACTCCAATTAGAATGGCTATTATCATACTTAAATTATGAAGGATAGCAATATATTGCCACATCTGGCATGGGGACGTCTTATTTAGTTCATTCTTTTTTTTTTAGGAAGAATAATAGTTTCTATTATTGTAATTATAATTATCATTGTTGTTGTTATTATTTCTGAATGGTCCCATATCTTCCTGATCATCAATGCCTATTTTGGAAAAAATAAATTGTCTATAAAAGATATATTTCTAAAACCTGATCTGAAAATCTGTCCATTTAAGATGAAAGACAATGTAGCTTAACTAGTAACTGATAATTACTTATGTGATTACTACTTTAGCTAGTAACTACTTATGTGATAACAGGTGTCAAAATAATTACATTTTAACTTAAGTTGACCACTTTGAAAGCCTTCTAATTTGTCAAGTATCATACACATTCATAAAATTGTGAGAATATCCATAACAAAATGATTCCATTAAGAGAGGATGTGGGGAAAAAGGTACACTCATACATTGCTGGTGGGACTGCAAATTAGTGCAGCCACTCTGGAAAGCAGTGTAGAGATTCCTTAGAAAACTTGGAATGGACCTACCATTTGACCAAGCTATCTCACTCCTCAGCCTATACCCAAAGGACTTAAAATCAGCATATTATAGAGATACAGCCACCTCAATATTCATAGCTGCTCAATTCACAATAGCCAGACTATGGAACCAAACTAGATGCCCTTCAATTGATGAATGGATAAAGAAACTGCGGTACATTCAATGGAATATTACTCAGCTATAAAGAATAATAAAATTATGGCATTTGCAGGCAAATGGATGAAATTGGAGAATATCATGTTAAGTGAGATAAGCCAATCTCAAAAATCCAAAAGATGAATGATCTCACTGATAAGCGGATGATGACACGTAATGGGGAGTGGGAAGGGGGCAAGAATGGAGGAAGGAGGGATTGTATAGAGGGAAAAGAGAGGTGGGAGGGGTGGAGTAAGGAAAAAAATAATGGAATGAATCAAACATCATTACTCTATGTAAATGTATGAATATGCAAATGGAATGCTGTTACTCCATGTACAAACAGAAACAACATGTATCCCACTTGTTTACAATAAAAATAAATTTAAAAAAATAATAATTCCATTAAAACACAAAATGATTTTTATTAGGAAGGTCAAGAGCATACCATATAATTATATATCATTATTATTATATGATGTCATTTTATGTATTGTACTTTAGAATATTCTGCATAAAATAGCATATGTGTTACATATATATAGTTAAGAGCACATACAAATAAAAGATGAATTTAAAAGGAGAAAATGTACAAACTCTTTACTCTTTCATACACATTTTCAAGTAGCTTCTTTTGGACTCACATCCCTCAGTTCACTTACCCTGTGGTTGTGATGCCTCTGATGTACATTTCCTGGACTGTCTTCCATTGTTGCTTGCTTTATAATACACCACCAGTTTACAGTATAATATGTTTGTAATTGTGTGTGCAGTTTTGTGTTTGTGTATGCTTAAACACCTCCATAAGTGTGTAGAATTATGGTATTGGCAATTTTGTCTACACTGTCTATTACTTTGTCAACTACCATTGCCAGATATATAACACATGTTAAGTGAATATCTGACTGAATAAATGTGTAAATTAGCAGATGATTTTGCTATAGAACAAGTTAGAAGATGGTGGATCAGGTTTTAAAGCTAACGAAAGCAAAGTAAGACCTAGCGCTCAGCCAAACAAACACCTAGCAAGACCTAGAAGGACTCCAAAGAGTCATGACCAATTCCTATAAAACTGAAGAAGTTTCTCAAAATTTTTTTTTACAAAATCATTACTTCATTTTAATTTGCATTTCTAAGTTCAACTTAATTCATGCATTGCTTCTTGTACTTTGTTAAATGCCAAATAATAGGGAAATATATATCCAAATTTATGATTTGAAGTATCATTTCTTCTTATTTTCATTAGCTTATAAGTTAGCTGAGTTCTGGCTCTGGACAAAAGCAAAGGTGAGTCATTTGTTCACAGGGAGCTGGAGATTAAATGTGCTCCATGAGAAAGTTGGAGCTCAGCCAAAGCACATGCTGAAAGAGGTGGCTTCTTTCAGAGAGATTGAGTAGAGTCACAGTTTCCTATTCGGATTGCATCAAGCACACATTGCTGAGTGATTGATTTCAGATGCTGTGAGCAAACTCAAAGATGTGGTTTTGAACTGGCAGCCTTGGGGCTCCTAGCAAATCCAATCCTCCAGATATCAGACAAGACTTGGGGAAGAATGACAAGGTGAAAGAGATTTAACCAAATATACTAACATGCACACAAAATAAAACTGCAAGCCAGGATAACATGAAGATATATACGAATTAGAATTGGATTCACTCTAGGTAAACTACTGTCTCAGATCCACAAAGACCAAGGGATCATCCCTATCCATAGACGCACACTCATGAAAAGCATTATTATAGAATGCCCATCATTCTTCCAAAATGTGGGAAAAAGCAGAAAGACAAATTGAAAATAAATGCATGAAAAAAGCATTGTGTCACTGACTTTCAATACATATTAACAATATTTTGGTAATTTAAAAAGTAAATAGATACTGCAGATTGTATAAAAAGAAAGATATTCAGGAGTGTTGGCCTAGGAGTATCTGTTGTTAAAGTATACTAAGATATATAAATAAGAAAAGAATAGAGATTTAAAACTGCTAGAAAATATACTGAAATATAAATTTTAAAAATTTTATATAGCCACTGAAAGAATACAGTTTGTTTATAGCTTCTGAACCAGCGGATATTATGCTTCAGGGGAGAAGAATATAAAAATAAAAAAATACTTTTGCCAAAGATGGTAAAAAGAAATAGAAGGAACATGGGGAATTTATTTTTCCTGCAAGAAAACAGAAAATAAAGAGAAATCCACAACCATTCTTTGTGCTACCCTCCCCACAACTAATCAAGCAAACAAACAAAATTCACCACACTTTGCCACTCTGACAGGTCACTAAAAAGAACCACATGAATCAGCTCAAAGTACCTCCAAACAACAACTTACTGCCTATGACAGGAAAGAGTAATTTACAATAGAGATAACTGGCAGATACTTCTCTAAACAAGTGATTATAATTAAAATGACAATGTATGGGACAAGAAGCATCATGTACCCATGACCAGAAGCACAGAGGAGAATACAAAGTTACTGTGATTTCCTGTGAAATTTCTATAACCTCATGGACCAAATCATGAGGAATAATCAGGACAGCCTAATCAACAGGATATAGCATGCTTTTGCAACTCTGTAAAATTCCTGCCACAAAGTTCACAAAAAAATAAAAATGAAGGGACATGATTGACACAGAAATGAGGGAGACAGAGACACAAAGAATGAAAATAAGAGAATTTGAAAAGTACAGAAATATGATGGAATATTGGCACCTGTGACAAGTGGAGAAAAGATATAAAGAAAATGTGGGCACTATTAAGTCTGAAGTTACAGCAAAATTAAAAGCTTTTAAAAAAACTTTAAAGGAACTGTACAATCAATGCTAGAAATAAAGCAATAATAACAAATTCTCAATTCAAATTAGTTTTACTTTTAATTGATGAATAATAATTGTATGCATTTACAGAGTACACCAAAAATGGCAAGTATGAAATATGTATTATTATGCAAAAAGTATGCAATAATATATTTAGATGATGAATTTAGCAAAGTTTTTAATGAACTAGTTTGAGAAAAATTTTTAAAATGACAACTGAAAATTGACTAATTAATGGAAAATATAAAAAATAGAGAAGCAGTGCATACATGCATTCTACTATCATGTACAACTAATTAGAATAAATAAAAAATTAAAAATGGTGCATTGTCAGAAGAGTTAACCAAGGAAAATTTAAGAATAAAGGAAGAAACTTGTACATCCAAAAAACACATATATAGAGAGAGGACCAACTAATTCAATAAGAATGCAGAATAATCATGGGCTAATATGTATTAACTTATTCTCAAGAAGTAAAATCATAATTGCAAACTTATGAAATATGATATAAGAATTAATAGAATTTAACACGTCTATATCTTCTTAATCCAGATAAAAAGAAAATTAACATGATTATCAAAACATAAATAGAACACTTAAAAATCATCTGTAAAACTTATAAACATATCAATAAATTTAGGAAATCTAAATGTAACACTGATTATTTTATCTAACCACAAGAAGTTAAAAATTTGATGACCATAGTGAAGAAGTTCCCACTATGTTGAGAAATTTACACAAGCAGTCCTAAAAGAATATTTTCATAAGTTTAATTTACATTAGTGCTAATGTGACTCATATAAGATGCCAAAAAACAATATTAGAGATCTTCCTTATTTCTTATTTCTAAACATAAATGTCAATATTTTGATTTAAATGTGAATTAATATGTTTAGCAAATAATACACATTATTAGTACTTAAACATTCATTTCTAACTTCTGATTTCCAATCCAACATACAAACACTTTTGGAAATAATCACTTCTATCCTCATAACAAAGAAAAAACTAGAAAATAGAAAATCAATCCCTGGTACAGGAACCATCAGAAAACTGAAAACCCAGGGCAGCCCCACCTTGGCGGCTACAGAGATGCTGGCACAGACTAGCAGAGCTGGCGCTAGCTGACAGGCTGCTTTAGAATGGCAGGGCACACACTTCTGGAAGGAAAGTCTTAAGCAGGATGACCCAATTTGTGCATTTTATCATCAGGGGTCACACACACCTGATGCTCACTGTCAGGACTGGAGAAAAATGACTTCATGTTTCTAATAGGAGAAAAGAAAATGTAACCACTTAGAAATATGCTCAATTTTTATTTTGTCCTTTTTTGTTGTTGTTACAGGGGATTGAATCCATAGGTCCTTTACCAATGAATTACATTCCCAGCCTTTTAAATTTTAAGACAGGATCTCGGTGACTTACTTATGGACTCATCAAATTGCTGAGGCTGGTCTCAAAGTGGAGATCCTCATTCCATAGCATGCTGAGATGCTGGGATTACCGGTTTGCACTATGGCTGACTCTTTTGTGTGTGTGTGTGTGTGGTGCTGGGGATTGAACCCAGGGCCTTGGCTTGTGAGGCAAGTACTCTACCAACTGAGCTATCTCCCCAGCCCTGGCTGGCTCTTCTTAACAAGGGCTTGATCTCAAAGGGAACTGTTTTTCCAGATACTAATTAGTATAAGTTTTATTAGAGCCTTACAAAAGTGAAAGAAGGAAAACACTCATCTCCAGCCCAGTCTTAGCCCTTCTGTCTCACTTCAAAGTTAAAGAAACAAAAACAACAAAACCTTCTCTGGGGACTGGGGAGATAGCTCAGCTGGTAAAGTGCTTACCTGGCAAGCACAAGGCCCTGAGTCCAATCCCCAGTACCGCAAAAACAAACAAACAAATAAACAAACAAAAAAACCTTCTCTGGAAAACTTGTGAATGATACAGGTTGATGGACCTATTAAAAGATGGAGAGCTCACCAAGGGATCATGGAAGACTTCCTGTTGCCCCACATTTCACCATACCATCTGTGGAGATCCTATGAAACAAAAAGGTACTACAACTGGAAAAAACTTCAAGGGTCTTGTTCTATTTAAGAAAGCATCTCTAGGGAAACTTAAAGATATCAGGAGAGACAAATAGCAAAAGTAGAAATTGAAGACTCTGACATCCACAACCACAGCAGTGAGCAAGCCACCTAACTCCTGCCCCAGGTAAACATGAACCTCCCATTCAGAGATTTAACTCAATTCCTTTAACTGAATACATTAGGTCAGGTGTTCAACAAAGATTACCAAGCATACTAATGTGTTCCTTCCCCCTCAAAATCTGGAAGAAATAGGACGAGTGGCAGAATCAGCCTTTGAGGTTGATAAGATTTTGGGATTATCAGAACAGGGGTTTTAAATATCTGTTATTAATAGGAAAGGGCTGAAATGAAAAATATGGACAACACACAGGGGGAAAAAGAAGATAATATTAGTGAAAGACAAAAACTCTAAGAAAATAAAAATGAAATAATAGAAATAAAAAAAGCCTTAAAACATCATTTTTATTTTACTTCTTTAAAATAAAGTTTTAAATATCATTTTAACTTATTTCTTTCTAAAAATAAGTATCTTCTTAAGAGAAATACAGCAAAAAAAATTCCAGATTCCAAACCTAGGAGCCATGACTACTCTTAGGATTTGAGTCTGGAAGGGATCCTGCAGGTTCCAGTGGTGACTTGGTCCCTAATAGGAGGTGCCCTGGGAAGGGAAAGAAATTCCAGGAGGCATAACCTGGGAGGATGAGGTTGGCTATTGGATCACATCTTGGAAGGTGTGTATTGTCCCCGGTCCCCTCCCTGTCTCTGTGTTTCCTGATTGCCATGAGGTGATAACTGCTTCTGCCGTATGTACCCCTGCCATGATGTCTGTCTCACATCAGGCTCAAAGCAGCAGAGCCAGTGGGCCATGAACAGAAACCCCTGAAACCTTGAACCAAAGTGTGTCTTTCCTTCTCTCTTAAGCTGAGTTCCCCAGGTGTTTTGTCATAGCAATGAAAAGCAGACAATACTAGCCTCCCCCGTCTGTGTGAGGGGATATGGGCACATATATCAGCATACTTTCAATCAATAGAGAGCCCTGAGAGAGATCCACAATTACTAACCCTATTTCCTTTTCTCTTAACATGCAGTCAAAATAAATAGGCCTCTGATGTAAGGAACTGTGAATTAAATTGAAACCAGGAAACCCTTGAGCAATGTCTTTGAAGTACTAAAATCATAGTTTTTGACTTAGGATTTACAAAAGAAATTCATTCAATACCCAAGAAAAAAATTAGAACATATTAAGATGCATGAAAACTAAATGAATTCAGCACCAGGATCTCCTGTCTCAAAGAAATGTTAAAGAAAGATTCTCAAACAAACAAAAAATAATTATATCAGATGGAAATCTGGATCCACACAAAAGAATGAAGACTACTGGAAATGGTACAAAGAAGGATCATCTAAATGTTTTCTTATTTGTAGTACTTGGAAAACATAATCTATCCTAAAGCGAAACCACTCCAAACACATTGTGGAGTTTATGACTAGGTAGAAGATATGTGTGTTTGTGTTTGTGTGCTCTACTGTGTGTACCTTACAGGAAGTTTCATCATAAAGAATAAGCAGAAGCAACAATGAACTGTTAGCACATTTTTATAAATAATATATGTGACATGGTATGTAACTTTGAGAAGTAAAATATAGACAACAAATCCTGAGGTAACTACAAACACACACACACACACACACACACACACACACAAACATGAGATATAAATGAATAACCGACAATGAAGGGGGTGTAATAAAATCCTGAAACACACCCACTTGAATTAAAATAAGGCAGAAAACAACAAAAAAGATGGTGCAAAAGATAAGAAATAGTAAGTATTGGACAATCATATCAATAGTCACATCGTGTGCATGGTCCAAGACCTCAGTTCAACAGCAGTGGTTATCAGAGGAAAAGTAACACACAATCATGTGTTGCTGGTACTGCACCTAGCTTAAATATAAATATGCAAATAGATGCACAATAAAATGACAGGAGAACAAGTCCCAAGAACAGTGATTTCAAAAGGTGGTCAGTTCTGGAGAAATGTGTATAGATACTACTCTTTCAAAAGTGAAAGTCTTTTATGAGTTCAGTACAAGGTATTAGACATGTTAGAATTAATCCTGTAGAGATTCATGTGCTTGGATCCTGAGTCACAGTCAAAAGAAAGATATGGAGCATACTCCAGGCTCAGAGTACAGTCCCATTCCCACAAAGTAAATGAACAAGTAAACAGAACAACCGA
Source organism: Sciurus vulgaris (assembly GCF_902686455.1). Classification (NCBI taxonomy): domain Eukaryota; kingdom Metazoa; phylum Chordata; class Mammalia; order Rodentia; family Sciuridae; genus Sciurus; species Sciurus vulgaris. The sequence goes on along the minus strand of NW_027632954.1, from coordinate 1,111,961 downwards.
AGTTAGGGTCTATCACCTGCACCTTAAAAAGTCATCCAAAGTGAAAAAAGCCAGTCCTCAAAGCTTGAATGTTTTTGCTGATATGTGGAAGTTAAACCACAATAAAAGGCAGGAGGGAGAGAAGTTCAGTAGATAAAGAAGAATGAAGGGAGGCAACTGGGCATGGGAATAGGAAAGAAGTGGACAAATCTAACCTAATTTTCCTCTGTACATATATGAAAATACCTCTGAATCCCACCATCCTGTACATAATAAGAACGGGGTCCTCATTTGAACAAGTTACACTCCATGCTTGTATAATTTTATCAATATGGATTCTACTGGCACATATAGTGAAAAAGAACCAATAGAAATAAAAGGAAAACTGGGAACTTCATAAGAATAGTGAGGGTTATTTCTTTGTTCCGATATTACTCTCAGTCTTGGGGAAAAGAAGGGATAATTTTCATGATGTTTTTTAAGAAAGTTAATGATTTTAAAGTTTGCATCAGAAGATAAATCCTGATTTTTCATGGGGTCAAGGATATTGTAATGAACTTTTTCACTCGATACCACATGAAAACCTCTGGGAGTCTCATATTTCATAAAGTCTATTTGTGATGTTGATTTTTTTAATATAAGATCAAGTGAAATAAACCTGACATGAGATACTCTGTGATTGTCTTTTACTTTTTAATTAGATCTAGACGATCTACTCAAACATGATGATAAGCAAAGAAGAATATATTTCAGAATCAATTTTTAGTTTTAATTCTGAAAATCGGTGCAGTGTAATATCACCAAATTTCAATTTTCTGAGGAGCAAACATTGATTTGTTCTGTAGCAGTAAAATTATTCAGCAACACAATTGTTTGATAACAAATATAAGGTTTTCAACAGGTTAATTTAGAAATAACATTTATTACAACACCTATTTTATTCCTTTCTCCAGCTTAAGGAAATTGATGACATATTCTATTGTGTTTCTCTCTGAATGAAGCATTGAATGTCATTTAATATTAACACTAACTGATTAAAGAAATGATTTTACTGTATTTTCATTTAAGGAATAATTTAATGTATGTAAAATGTCATGTCTATATTTTTTTCTATCTTGTATAATCAAAGTAAACTGTATGGTGGATAAGCATTATTCAATACCATTTCCAAACCATGGAATGGTAATCAGATATGTAAGCCTCCTGCATTTCTTACATGAATATGTTTTGGACTGTATGTTAATATTAATAACATGATTGTAAGAAAGAATAGAAAATTATTGGAAAACATAATGTTTGATTCGAATGTCAAAATCATACTAAAGGGATTATTAGAACTCTTCCTCTAAAGACAAAGGTAGTGATTTTGTATCAAAGGTAGTGACCTAATCTCTTGCAATCCTCAATTCTAAATTTTGAAGGTGTTGTTCTTGATATGATACCCTTTGGGGAGAAAATCTTTGCCACCTGCTCCTCAGATATGGGATTAACTTTCAGAATGTATTAAGAACTTTATAAACACCAAAATTTTTTAATCCAATTAATAAAGAACAAAAGAACTAGACATCCCTCTCAAAAGATAAAATACAAATGGACAATAAATATATGAAAAAATGTTCAACATTTCTAGAAATCAGGAAAATGCATCTCAAGACTGCAATGAGATTTCATTTTATTGCACTCAGAATGATGATTCCCAAGAATACATATACTAATTATTTTTGGCAGCAAAGCTGTGGGAAGAGTACACTCATTCTTTGTTGGTGAGACTGCAAATGAGTACACCCACTCTGGAGAGAACTGTAGAGATTCCTTAAATATTCACCACCCAGCTTCCCAGCTCCTTGGTACACATCCAAACATTTAAAATAAGCATAGTGTAGGGCCACCGTCACATTAGCCATGCAATTCAAAGTAGCCAAGCTATGGAACAAGCCTAGGTGCCCATAAACAGATGAACACATAAAGAAAACGTGGTGCACGTACACAAGGGGGTATGGATCAGTCATAAAGAAGAAGGAAATTATGTCTTTTCTGGTAACTGAATGGAACTAGAGATTATCATGATAAGTGAAAGAAGACAGGCCCAGAAAGTCAAGGGTTGAATATTTACTCACATGTGCAGAAGCCAGAACATAAAAAGGGAGAGAAGGAAAGTTTTGGGGACATCCCATGAAAATGGAAGAGTGATTCATAGAGAAGAGGAAGGGGATTGAGAAGAGGTGGGAGGACAGGCAAAAGATAAAAGGATTAGTGAAACAAATCTAACCAAACTTTCCTATGTATGTGCATGTCTATAACACAGTGAATCCCACCTTTATGTATATCTATGAAGCACTCATTCAAAACTATAAATAGAAGAATGATCAGCAGAGTAGATGAAAGAGAACAGGGTAAGGGAGGAGGAGATGGAAAGGGGAAGCACTGGGGACCTAATTGGAGCAAATTATATCCCATGCTTTTATGTTTATGTCAAAATGAACCCCAATGTTATGTGTATGTGTAATAAACTAGCAAAATGGTATTCTTTGAAAATTCATACTAATTCTAATCAAAGAAAAACACATCCTTCTTTATAGCATCCTTTATAGATAGCATAGAATAATTTGAAACTGTGTTTTTGTGACCTGATAAATGTTTGTTTGCTAGAGGAAGGGCATATGCTTATTACCAATAGTTACCAAATTCATTATGCAGTAGGCATCATCTCCTAGGAATGATATGATGGGAATGGTAGGCCTTGAGAGCTAGCAATCTGCTTGGAGGAAATACAAATGCATCAACCCTCTTAGAAAGAAGATGTGTAGGTATGGGAAAGTTTCATAAGAAAGAACTGCTGGATGGTAACAGAATAGTTCAGGATTTGAGGAGGTCGTCTGTGATAGGCTAAAAGGGGAAACTCTGAGGAAGGAAATGCTGACTTCTCTGACAAATGTGAACAGGAGGAGGAGCATGTTGTGAGGAGTCAGGAGAAATGTTCCTGGAGGACAGGAAAAATGAAGACAGCATGATCAACAGAGGGAACCGTCACAGAGCAGGGGGGAAACCAAGATCAAACATTAACAGACAAAATGGAAAATATGGCAGAGGAAAGTTGGAAGATGTCTGTGATAGGGAGGAAGCTGGAGTCAAACACAGACTAGTTTGTCACTACTAGAACTCAAAGAGGAAGCCTGCGGTGTGTCATGGAGAAGGTGTTATGTCTGTATGAGATATGGGGAATGCCATTTTGAGTTATTGGTATTTAGCAGGTGTAATTATAGTCAAAAGATTCTGCATCATAAGTCTTCAGCTTGTATACATACTAACTGAGGGTAGCAAGTTAAATAACCCGGAGAATGTGCAACAGATCTGATGAAAAACAAGTCCAAGATGGAGAACTTCCAAGTCATATGACCCTAAAAGAGGGACAGACATTGAGAGAGCCAGGAGAAATAGAAAGCAAATTACGGTCCCAAGAAGGCAGTGATTTTAACAGAAATACATCTGAAAATGTGTGCTACTACCTAGTAGCTGGCATGTAGAAGGAGCTGGCTACCATGCCAAGGATAAGACACCAGACTGACTGTTACTCCACCAAATGGGCTAGATTCTGATACTGTTGAGATTGTCCGTTTGCATGTGTGTCTTTTTGTGATAGTTCCACAGAATATGTATCAAGAGTATGGGACTGAAACTTAATACAATTTAAAAACTAGTTAGATCAGGTTTGATTCAATTCTCTACATAAAGAATGTGGTAGAGCATAAGTATAAACAACAAAATTCAGTCACTCTGTGGATATTTACCTTCATTGAGTTACTCTTTACATTTTTACTTAACTTATATTGTTAAGGTATTTATATACATACATACACAGAAGATTCAGTCAGTGGCCTTCAGCTTCAATTTTCATTCTAGGACACATTGCTTCAACTGTGTTCTGTCCCCTGTGTTTTCTTTAATAGATAATTAATGTTCTTTATCCAGTGTTTAAGGAAATTTAGGAAATTTAGATATGTTTTAAGGTATCAGGTTTATGGTCTGAGTTTGCTCCATCTAAATATGTTTTCTGTAATCTAATGTCTATAGTTAGTCCAATATTTTAACCTTATAGAGAAAAATGCAAGAAAACAAAAAGTTTAATTTTCTCCACCTTGAAATTACATTGTCACCAACCTTATGACAAAGACCCTCAAAGGAATTTCTAGGTTATTTTCTTTCATTTTACTTTTTCTGGGGAAAATAAGAATATGTCTGCTTTAGTCTATTCTTCACACATCTCTAAATCTATTTGCCAATGTCTTATATAAAATAAAATAGAATTTAGTTTTTTTCTATCTTGTCCTGTATTCTACTTTTCACCAAAAGAAACAACTGTCAAAAATGCTATTCCGGGTGAATGCTAAAATATGTCAAATACCAGCTTTCTCTTGTCTTATCATTTATAAATCTGAAATCCAAATGCACAGGAAACATATAAGCATGTTGTATTACCAGGAAAGTTAACATGATAAAGTAAGATCTGAAGCTGGTAATGGGAACATTGATTGACCTTTAATGCAGTTCTCAGCTCTTTCTGTCCTTTGACTCACACTGACAGGATGCCTCTTGAAATAGTATAGCAACCTAAGAGAGGCAGTTGAGATAAGGGAAATGCCATTTTAAGGACAGGAAAGTAGATGGTGAAAGGTACGTCTAGTAAGTCACAGTTCAGTTACCTCTCTCTTTATTTTTGAGTTAAGTTCAGTTCACACACAGTCTGTGGAGACAAAGGGAAAACCACTAGCGAACACAATCACTGGAACTTCAGAACATGTGCCTCCAGAATTAGTTTCATAAACTCTTCTTAACTGATCTCCTTTCTATATTAATAATGATGTTGTCAAATGAAACATGAGCAGTGTACCCTACTGGATGCAATATGGTAATTTATGTTTGAAGAGGACTGTGTAGGGTCAGGCTAACAGGTACCAGAGTCCTTTTGCTTTATTAGGTGACCATGACATTAAGTCAGAAAGCAATTCTCATGTTTAAGACTGTCTTTTAACCCTGTAAAAGCTATGGAGGATGGTAATGGATCAGGCTGCTTTCTTAAAACTGTCTAAAGTGCAGTTACAGATTTCATTTTAAGATAGGGTCAAATCTGCAGATGGTGCTTTGACAATTGATGAAATGCCACCGGATCTCGGGACTATTTCATGAAAAACTTTGAACTCAACAAGTTATGAAGTACCCTAAGAAGTAATAATTCCTCTAAAGAATCCACAGACATTTATTGTCATAGGGTATAAAAACACAGAGCTGGACATGTAGTTTATTTGACTAAAGAAGAAATTCAAAGTCTTCCTGAATCACCTGCAGCTCTTGTCATGTGGCTGTGACATCTGCCTTTCGAGATGTTCTCACGTGTCAGCTTCGGCTGTTTGATGCTTTGCAGTTCCATCTTGCCTTTTATCTCCAGGGAGCATCACCTCTGTGTCAGGATAGCTTCCTTCAGTTGGCGCTGGTCAGGAGGATGGGAAATGATATTTCAGCACATTGCCCTGCAGGAGAGTCTTGGTGTCTAAGGGCACTTTAAGAATTACATTAAATGACTTCATGTCCAATTAGTACATGGTAATAAGTCAACTAAATCGTGATTACGACAGGAGGGAAGACATCCAGTGGAGTCAAGTGATGGACTGTGTTTTTGTATACGCATTGCATGCAGTGCATCGCTAACACTCTATTTCTCCATGTCTGCACAGTCTCATTTTCTCAATGAGTCTTGTCTTGATGACCCCATTGACCACTGCAACCAAGTCTCCATGCTGCCCCAGTGCTCCCAAACCCCCTTAGCTTGCTTTTCCTTCCCATCAGCATACAGAATCCTCTAACACAGCACATCATTCGAAAGTACTTTTGAAATATGTTTCTGGCACCAGGAACAGAATGTGTCACAGGTGCAGAGCTTGCTCTCTAGAAGACTTCATTAATACATTATTAACTACTGTGTCTAAATAGAATCTGACACAGAGTAGACAGTATTATTATATTTTGTTAAAAGTGTTCCTTTTTTAATTCAGTGTTTCTGATTACTCCCTTTGCTCCAGGCCTATGGTAATAGGCCTAAGGTAATTCAATGGTCTTCCTTTCAACAATCTGTGTAAGATATACTGAATATCAATGGAAAAAAATAAAGTAAGTCTTCCTTCATGCTGTATACAATAATTAAAATTAAATAGATCACGGACGTAAATGTTCTTAGGAAATAAATAAAGATCACTTTCAATGGGGTTTGAGCAAGCAAAGATTTATTAGCTGGAAGATAAAAAGCCCAAATAATATTTTGATAATTGAATCAATATAATATACTTTCTATTTTAAGTGACCATGAAGAAAATGGAAATGTAATATGCAAACTAGATAATTTTGTTAGCATAAACAAGACAAGCACTTCCTGTATACAGAGTACATGAAAAATACTTATCATTATTGAAAATATGAAATAAAAAATGGACAAAATATCTGAGCAGACACTTCACTAAAGGACTCAGAAATGGGCAATAAACATTTGAAGAGTCATTCAACCTAATTTTTTCTAGAGAGATGCAAACTAAAACATAACAGATTCCAATACGCTTGCCTCATAATGGCTAAAGTTAAAGACAGATAATATCAAGTGCTGTTAAGAATGTGAAACAATAAATTTTATGTGGATGGGGGAACTGAAAATATTTTAGTGACTTTAGAAAACAACATAATTTTTAATGTACATAAACCTATATCTTCTGTGTGACTCTGCATTTCTACCTCAAGATATTTGCTCAAGAGAAAAGAAAATCTAGTTTCATGAAAATTCTTTTTATGTGAAATTTCACAGGAGCTTTATTCATAAATGACAAAATTTTTAACAACTCACATGTCCCAATAGGTAAATGATAAACACATTGAACATTTTTGTTTATGAGATACTACTCGTTCATATGAGAATGAATGCATTGTCATACATAAACTGTATGACAGATCTCAAAATGTTTTGCTGAGCTAAGAAGCCATCCAAACTGTACATGTCGTGTGATTTCATCAGATTCCTCTACCACCACGTTGGCAGACTGGTTCCACTGAGAGACTGCGTGTTCCCTCCTGGATATCAGAATGAGGAGAATGAACAGCAATGAAGCCAAACTAAGCGCACCCTTAGCCAGATGCACAGCGTCAGGCAGTCTCTAGGACAGATGGCTTTTGTAAGTGTCCCTGAGCTCTGGTCTCTTGTTTTCTCACAGCAAACTCAACAAGCACTGGGAAATGGAATATTTGGGATCAACTAGGTAGGCTTCAAGAGTGATTTCTTTCTGTTTGTGAGAAATAATATTATCTAGAAAACAAATGCCTGTCTCTGTGGAAGAAATTATCCAGGAAAGAAATGAACATGTACAGAAATAGTAAATCATACCACACAACTAGATGTGTTTTGATTTTATAGGAAGAGATGCTCATGTGCACATTTATACCATACAACAAAAGGGTTAGGAGGTTCCCTTCAAATATTGAGAACATCCCATCCTTTAGAACAAAGAAACAATTGACATAATTAATTGACTCTCTCTTCTTCTTTATTTTTTTTTGGGGGGGGCGGTGCGGCGGTGCTGGGGCTCAAACCCAGGGCCTTGTCCTTACAAGTCAAGCACTCTACCGACTGAGCTATCTCCCCAACCCCTCTCTCTTTTTTTTTTTTTTTTTTTTTTTTTTGTTATTTAACATTCTGTTAAATTATTATTTGACTACTCAGAAAAAAATGATTAAATTTTTAATATTATTTTTATACCTCTCTATGAGAGTGAATGTTATTTTAATTTATATTATCTATAGTAACCACACTCCTAAGAAACAAATTTAAAACAGCCTCTTAAAACCATACTGGAGAAGGTCTAATCATTATAACTAGATTTAATTACTATCAGCAACCAAGCCACTTTATCTTTTGCTACACAAATTCAACACATATCCAATTTATGCCTATTTTCTAAATAATTTTCAAAATTTCTATTTTTCTATCCCTATCCTTCATAAATGGACTCAGTTTTTCTGATTAATACCAAACATCCCTATATATTTTTCTTTCCTTTGTCTAATGTCCTTATACTCTGTTTTCTCACTACTACCAAAAAAATTCTAAAATAAGAAACAGATTGTGTCTTTAAAATAATCAGTAGTGTCCTATAAATTTCAAATTTCTAAGCTTAGTATTTAAGAAATCACAATCTGTCTCCTGTCTAAATTTGCAGAATTAATTTTAAATATACTTTGGGGAACCAATAGCACCCACTGGCCCAGGCCTGTGCTAAAGACTGCATATTGTTTGTATTGTGTGCTGCTAATATTGATCTCCCCCTTAAAGGTGAAGTAACAGAATCCATTGACAGCAAGGTAGAAAAAATGTTGGGAGAGAGAGCAGTTTGGAATGTGCATAATTGAAATGATCCCCTAAGTAAAGGATGGAGATAAGAGAGCAAATGCAGGCAATGAATGATGACTTCAATAAACAGTTGAAGGAGCCAATGGGGGAAGCAAAAGATCATTTCAATAAAGAGTTAGAGATTCTGAAAAACAAATAAACAGAAATCCTTGAAATGTAGGAAACAATAAGCCAAACTAAAACCTCAATAGAAAGAATCACCAACAGACTACAACACTTGGAACACAGAACCTCAGACAATGAAGACAAGATAGTTAATACTGAATATAAAGTTGACCACACAGAGAAGATGATAAGAAATCATGAACAGAAACTCCAAGAGTTATGAGATATCATGAAAAGACCAAATTTAAGAATTATCAGGATAGAGGAAGGCACAGAGATACAAACCAAAGAAATGCACAATCTATTCAGAAATATCGGAATATCAGAAAATTTCCCAAATCTGAAGAATGAAATGGAAAATCAAATACAAGAGGCTTACAGGACACCAAGTGTATAAAATTACAACAGATCCCCACTAAGTCACATTATAATAAAAATGCCCAACATAAAAAATAAAGTTAGAATTTTGAAAGTTGTAAGAGAAAAGCTTCAGATTATATACAGGGGGAAACCAATATGGATATCAGCAGATTTGTCAGCCAGACCCTAAAAGCAAAAAGGGCCTGGAACAACATATTTCAAGCTCTGAAAGAACATGAATGCCAACCAAGAATCTTATACCCAGCAAAACTAACCTTCAGATTTGATGATGAAATAAAATCTTTCCATGATAAACCAAAGTTAAAAGAATTTACAAATAGAAAACTGTACACAGAACATTCTCAGCAAAATACTCCATGAGAAGGAAATGAAAAACAGTGAAAGTCAGCAAAGGGAGGAACTACACTAAAGTAAAGTAAAAGTCAATCAAAGGAGAACCCAAATCAAGTTAAAAACCAAAAATAAGCCACAGTGGCTGGAAATATCTCAATAACAACATTGAATATTAATGGCCTAAACTCTTTAATCAAAAGACCTAGACTGGCAGATTGGATTAAAAGAAAAAGACTCAGCAATATACCGCCTTCAAAAGACTCATCTCATAGGAAAAGACATTCACAGACTGAATGTGAAAGGATGGGATAAAACATAACACACCCACAGACTCAGTAAAAAAACAAACAAACAACAACAACAACAACCAAAAAAAAAAAAAAAAAAAAAAAAAAAACCAGGGGTTTCCATCATCATATCAGATTAAATGCACTTCAAGTCAAAGTAAGTCAGAAAGGATAAGGAAGGACATTTGATACTGCTGAAGGGAACCATAAATCAATAAGACATAACAATCTATGCTCCAAACCATGGAAGATCTATGTACATCAAACAAACCCTTCTCAATTTCAGGAATCAACTATATCACAACACAATAATACTGGGTGACTTTACCATACCTTTTTCACCAAGAATAGATCACCCAAACAAAAACTGAACAAGAAACCATAGAACTCAATAACATAATCAATAATTTGGACTTATCAGACATATATAGAATATTCCATTAGAGAGGAGAGAATACACATTCTTTTCAGCAACACGTGTATCCTTCTCTAAAGTGGACCATAAACTATGCCACAAAGCAACTCTTAGCAAATACAAAAAATGGAGATACTACCTTGTATTCTATCAGATCACAATGGAATAAAATTAGAAATCAATGATAAAATAAAAAAAAAATAGAAACTACTCCAATACCCAGAGACTAAATAATATGTTATTAAATGTTGCATAGATAGCAGAAGACATCAGGGAGGAGAGTTAAAAATTCTTAGAGATAAATGAGAACAATAATAGAACATATCAAAATCTCTGGGATACCATGAAAGCAATACCAAGGGGAAAATTCATGGCATGGAGCTAATTAAAAAAAAAATAAAAAGTCAACAAATAAATGACCTAATATTATATCTCAAAGACCTAGAAAATGAACAGATAAACACCAAAAGTAGTAGAAGACAGGAAAGAATTAAGAGTTGAAATCAACAAAATTGAAGCAAAAGAAACAATTCAAAAAATGGACAAAGCAAAAAGTTGGTTCTTTGAAAAAATAAACAAAGTTGATAAACTCTTAGCCACACTAACAAAGAGAAGAGAGAGAAAACTCAAATTAATGAAATTCATGAGGAAAAAGGAAATATCATGACAGGCACTATTGAAATATAAAACACAATTAGGAAGCTACTTTGAAAATCTATACTCCAACAAAATAGAAAACCTCAAAGCCATTGACAAATTTCTAGAGATATATTATTCACACAAACTGAATCAGGAGAACATACACAATTTGAACAGCTAAATTTCAAGCAATGAAATAGAAGGTGACATCAAAAGTCTACCAATCAATAAAAGACCAGGACCAGATGGATTCTCAGCCTGGTTCTATAAGACCTTCAAAGAATAACTAATTCCAATATTCCTCAAAGTATTCCATGAAATACAAAAGGAGGAAAGCCTTCCAAACTCATTCTATGAAGCTAGATTCACCCAGATATCAAACCAGACAAAGACACACCAAGGAAATAAAACTTCAGACAATATCCCTGATGAATATAGATGCAAAAATTCTCAGCAGAATTCTGGCAAATTGGGCTGGGATTTGGGCTCAGTGGTACAACACTTGCCTGGCATGTGTGTTTGCCTAGATTCAATCCTCAGCAACACAAATAAGTTAATTAATTAAATAAATGTCCATCTATAACTAAAATAAAAAAAATACTCAAAAGAATCTGACAAATTGCACAAAAAACATACTAAAATGATAGTATCCCCTGATCAAATGGGGTTCATCCAGGGATGCAGGGTTGCATCTGGAAATCAATAAACATAATTCACCATATAAACAGACTTAAAGTCAAGTATCATATTATTATCTCAATATATGCAGAAAAAGCATTTGATGAAATAAAGCATCCTTTCATGCTCAAAACACTAGAAAAAAAATAGGAATAGTAGAAACATACCACAACATTGTAAAGGCTATCTATGCTAAAGCTATGACCAACATTATACTAAAAGGAGGAAGACTGAAAGAATTCCCTCTGACAACTGGAACAAGAAAAGGATGCCCTCTTTCACCACTTCTATTCAGCATCACCCATGAAACACTAGACAGAAGAATTAGACAGACCAAAAAAATTAAAGGGATAGGAATAGGGAAAGAATTCAAGCTATCACTATTTGGTGATAACAGGATTCTATATTTAGAAGATACAAAAAATTCCACCATAAAACTTCTAGAACTAATAAATGAATTCAGCAAAGTAGCAGAATATAAAATCAACACACTTAAATCTAATGCATTTCTATTCATAAGTGATGAATCCTCTGAAAGAAAAATTAGGAAAACTACCCCATTCACAATAACCTGAAACTAAATACTTGGGAATAAAACTAACAAAAGAGGTGAAATTCCTCTATAATGAAAACTACAGAACACTAAAGAAAGAAATTAAAGAAAACCTTAGAAGATGGAAAGATCTCCCATGATCTTGGATAGGCAGAATTAATATTGTTAAAAAGACTATACTACTGAAGGTGCTATACAGATTCAATGCAATTCCAATTAAAATTTCAATGTTGTATCTCATAAAAATAGAGGAAGCAATCATGAAATTCTTTTGAACAAATAAGAGACCTGGAGAGCTAAAGCAATTCTTAGTAGGAAGAGTGAAACAGGACTTATCACAATACCAGAACTTCAACCATACTACAGAGCAATAGTAACAAAAATAGCATGGTTTTGGAACCAAAATAGCTGGGTAGTCCAATGGTACAGAATAGAAGACAAACCCATATAAATACAGGTATCTCATACTAGACAAAGGAGCCAAAATATGTAGAGAAGATAGCCTGTTCAACAAATGTGCTGGGAAAACTGGAAATTCATATGCAGTAAAATGAAATTAAACCCCTATCTCCTACCCTGCACAAAACTCAACTCACAATGAATCAAGGACCTAGGAATCAGTCCAAAGACCCTGCACCAAATAGAAGAAAAAGTAGGCCTAATCTTCATCATGTTGGCTTAGGACCAGAATTCCTTAACAAGGCTCTCAGAGTATAAGAAATAAAAGTATGAATCAATAAATGAAATGGATTCAAACTATTATAGCAGTTCAACTCAACATAGCTAAACTATGGAAACAACACAGGTGTCATTCAACAGATGAATGGATAAAGAAAACGTGATATATATATATATATATATATATATATATATATATGTTGGTAAATGGTATATATATATATATATATATATATATATATATATATATGTTGGTATATGTATATGTATTGGCATATACACTGATATGTCACATATGGGTAGATGGATGGAGCTGGAGAATATCATGCTAAGCTACATAAACCAATCTAAAAAATCCAAGACTGAATGTTTCCTCTGATATGTGGATGCTAATTCACAATAAGGATGTGGGGGACACTAGGGAAGACTAGAGTTACTTCAGATTACACAGAGAGGAGTAAAGGGAGGGGAAGGGGTATGGGAGTAGGAAAGTTAGTAAAGTGAAACAGACATTATTACCATGTATATGTATAACTGCATGACTGATGTGATCCTACAATGTGTACAATCAGAAAAATAAGAAATTATACTCCACTTATGCATGATACATCAAAGTGCATAAATGTATTCTACTGTCATGGTTAACTAACTAGAAAACAGAAACTTTTAAAAAGAATACAAATACTAGTAATTACTGACAAGAAGGTGTGTGAAAAGGTCCACTGATATTTGTTCAAAAGATAGAAGTCAGCAGGCCACAGTGACACAGGCGTGCCAGCGTTGATAGCCACACAATTCACAATGGCCAAGTTAAAGTACCAGCCTAATTGTCCATCAACAGATGAATGACCAGAGAAACTGTGGTTCACATACACAATTGAGTTTTATCCAACCAAGTAGAAGAACGAAATTATGTCATTTACTAAAAAATAGTTAGAACTGGAAAACATGCTAAGTCAAAGAAGCCAGACACAGAAATTCAAGGGTTGAATGATTCTACTCTTATGGGGACTTTCGGGATAGAGGGAAGTAAAAGAACAAATAAAAAAAAAAGCGGGGGGGATTTCAGGAAAGTAGAAGGGCGACTAACAGAGTACAAGAAGGGAATTGAGAAGGAGAGACAGGGATGGCATGGGGAAGTACTCAACAACGACATCTATCAAATTATGCATGTCCCTATACAAATATATCACAACAAATAGAGCATTTGTATGTGGTTATAATGCACTAATAAAGATAATACTAAAAACAGACTATGGATCAAAAGAGCAGAGCAAGCAGACATGATGAAGGGAGGAAAACAATTAATTGGCAGAAAAGGATTGATCAAAAGTTAGGTTCATGTACATATGTGGTGAAATGAATCCCACTCTCACATACAATTGCTTGGTTTTTGGTCGATGGGGGTTGATCCCTGGTCCTCCAACATGCTCTACCACTGAGCCACCTCTGCACTCCTACTATCATGTAGAACTTCAATTCATCAGTAAACTAGAAGGACATTTCATGGAATGGAAGTGATGTGTTTCAAGAGAATCAGTATGTCATCACTGGCACCAGATATCCTTTCCCCAAGTAGTCACCAAAGCCCCCAAAAACCAAGGTGCAAGAATAAAGATAATAGGTAAAAGATATTCTTTATCTTCTGATGGAACGATTTTTTTTAAAATTTATTTTTATTGTAAACAAATGGGATACATGTTGTTTCTATTTGTACATGGAGTAACAGCATACCATTTGCGTAATCGTTCATTTACATAGGGTTATGATGTTTGATTCATTCTGTTATTTTTTCCTTTACCCCCACCACTCCCACCCCTCTTTTCCCTATATATAGTCCCTACTTCCTCCATTCTTGCCCCCTCTCATCCCCCAATATGTGTCATCATCGGCTTACAGTGAGATCATTCATCCTTTGGTTTTTGAGATTGACTTATCTCACTTAGCATGATATTCTCCAATTTCATCCATTTGATTGCAAATGTCATAATTTTATTATTCTTTATAGTTGAGTAATATATATATATTATATATTCTTTATAGTTGAGTAATATATATATCTCACAGTTTCTTTATCCATTCATCAATTGAAGGACATCTAGGTCGGTTCCACAATCTGGCTATTGTGAATTGAGGAGCTATGAACATTGATGTGGCTGTATCTCTGTAGTATGTTGATTTTAATTCCTTTGGGTATAGGCCGAGGAGTGGGATAGCTGGGTCAAATGGTGGGTCCATTCCAAGTTTTCTAAGGAATCTCCACATTGGTTTCCAGAGTGGCTGCACTAATTTGCAGCCCCACCAGCAATGTATGAGTGTACCTTTCTCCCCACATCCTCTCCAAAACCTATTGTTGCTTGCATTCTTGATAATCGCCATTCTAATTGTGATGAGATGGAATCTTAGGGTAGTTTTGATTTGCATTTCTCTTAGTACTAAAAAGGGCGAACATTTTTTCCTATGATTATTGATTGCTTGTAGATCTTCTGTGAAGTGTCTATTTATATCCTTAGCCCATTTGTTGATTGGGTTATTTGTATTCTTCGTGTATAATTTTTTGATTTCTTTATATATTCTGGAAATTAGTGCTCTATCTGAAGTATGAGTGGCAAAGATTTTCTCCCACTCTATTGGCTCTCTCTTCGCATTGCTGATAGTTTCCTTTGTTGAGAGAAAGCTATTTAGTTTGAATCTATCCCCGTTATTGATTCTTGCTTTTATTTCTTGTCCTATTGGAATCCTTTTAAAAAAAGTCTGATCCTAAGCCAACAAGTTGAAGATTTGGACCTACTTTTTCTTCTATAAGATGCAGAGTCTCTGGTCTGATTTCAAGGTTCTTGATCCATTGTGAGTTGATTTTTGTGCAGGGTGAGAGATAGGGGTTTAGTTTCATTCTGTTACATATGGATTTCCAGTTTTCCCATCACCATTTGTTGAAGAGGCTATCTTTTCTCCATTGCATATTTTTGGCACCTTTGTCTAGTATGAGAAAATTTTATTTATTTGGGTTTGTGTTCATGTCCTCTGTTCTGTACTATTGATCTACCTGTATATTTTGGTGCCAATATCATGCTGTTTTTGTTACTATTGCTTTGTAGTATAGTTGAAGTTCTGGTATTGCGATACCCCTGTTTCATTCTTCCTACTAAGGATTGTTTTAGCTATTCTGGGTTTCTTTTATTCTTCCAGATGAATTTCATGATTTCTTGCTCTATTTCTGTGAGGTACATCATTGGGATTTTAATGGAATTGTATTGAATCTGTATAGAACATTTGGTAGTATGGCCATTTTGATAATATTAATTCTGCCTATCCAAGTACATGAGAGATCTTTCCATCTTCTAAGATCTTCAATTTCTTTCTTCAATGTTTTGTAGTTTTCTTTGTAGAGATCTTTTAACTCTTTGGTTAGATTGATTCCCAAGTATTTTATTTTATTTTTTTTTTGAGGCTATTGCAAATGGAGTTGGTTCCTCATTTCCCTTTCAGATGTTTCATCGCATTCGTATAAAAATGCTTTATATTTATGCATGTTGATTTTATAGTCTGCTATTTTGCTGAATTCATTGATGAGGTCTAGAAGTTTTCTGGAGGAGGTTTTCGGATCCTCTAAGAATAGAATCATGTCATCCGCAAATAGTGACAGCTTTAGTTCCTATTTTCCTATTCGTGTCTCTTTAATTTCTTTAGTGTGCATAATTGCTCTGGCTAGAGTTTCAAGGGCAATGTTTAATAGAAGTGGTGAAAGAGGACATCCCTGTCTTCTTCCTGTCTTTAAAGGGAATGCTTTCAGTTTTTCTCCATTAAGAATGATGTTGGCCATGGGCTTAGCATAAATAGCCTTTACAATATTCAGGTATGTTCCTATTATCCTTATTTTTTCTAGTGTTTTGAGCATGAAGGGGTGTTGTGTTTTGTCGAACACTTTTTCTTTGTCA